>NC_034416.1:18133110-18433110 GCF_002078875.1 Numida meleagris
AAAGAAAGATGGGTTGAGGAGCATTCTTCACTTTAAAAATGTTAATGAAAGCCCAAACCACAATCTTCCTGCCCCCAGCCTTTCATTAACCACTTGCTAACATTCAGTACAAAATGATTTTGAGCACACTAGGACTGAGAAGTAATTTCATTGACTACGTCATGTATCCAACCACTGTTTTACAGATGTCCATCTTGTCATAACCACTATAGAAAGCACATTAAATTCACTGCTTTCTGTTTCTTCATTCGTAGTCTTGTAAAACACAAGAAAAAGAATTATCTAAAACCACAGCCTAAATTTATCTCTAGATTTTGCATCACTTTTTAGCAGAGCTAGAGCTCAATTTGGAACACTTGAAGGACAAATTTTATCTGAAATACCATGTACAAAAACTTTTCCCTCATCTCCCTGTTCTCCCGAGAAAATAGCTCGGATGCTCTTACATTCAAAATGAAAACTTCCGACCGTATCAACAGAAACGGCTGTTGATATCAGAACTACTGGTGAATCAGTTAGCTTTTCCGATTGCACAACTGAAAACGGACACATTAAAATCCGAGCTGCTACCTGAATCCCAAACACACTGTTAACCACTTCAGTTCCGGGGTGCTCCCCGCAGCCGGAACCCACACGTACAGCTTTCCCCAGCACCTTCCGGGAACTGCGTGTGGCATCCCAGCTTATCCACTTCAGAGCGATGCAGAGCAAAGGATAATGGAGCAACGTAACTAGAAAATGTCTCATTTTGCATTCAAATGCAAGTCTGAGAGATGAGCCAGCACAATCTCTTTCTCTAATTTTACTTACCAGCCTGCCCTTGAAAGTGTCTCAGAATCACTTAGTGCAGAAAGATCTTGAAATCTGAAGACCAAATGCCCCATTTAGCGATAGCTAATTAGTCTACACATCGTGTAATGCAAAAATATAATTGACTCTGTGTGTAAATCTGGGGGGAGCCAGGGCATTTGCATGCTAATACAAGGCACTGTTTGTAAAGATAGACCCCGCCATTATAAATGGGATATCAAAAAGGTGCCAATTACGAAGAAGGGGCGTGCTGCATTATAAACCAACCGCCTTGTGCAACTAACTGATGGCTCTACGCGCCATACAATCCAAAAATATAATTGACCCTGTCTGTAAAGCTATTTTTGGGAACAAGAAATCATTAGCATGCCAAAACCAAGTGCTGGTTACAAAGCAGGGAGTCTGACCACTGCGACCATCTGCCTCCTGTGTGAGTCAGCTATGCTTTCTGGAGAAAAAAACAAAAATCCCTCTTTTTTTCTACTGCTGTCTGAAATAAAACCAGGGCTCATGAGGTTTATGTATAGGGCATTTGCAGCACTCTGTAGAAGAGAAATGTATTTCAAAGGATTCTTCTGTTCAGATGGGAACCCCGCTGGCAAGGATCTCCGTCACTGGCAGCTCTGTGTCTTTGTACGCTGTTTTGGGTTGGCAGTGACTCTTTTCTAGGTGTGTTCCTTATTTCCACCTGGAGAAAGGGTTCCACATAAACACGTGCAGAAAGTCCTTTAGACAGGCAACTGGCTAACTTTTTCCATTAACAAGCAATAAACATCAGTGTGTTAAGGATTTAAGCAAGGCAGTCTCTGTCCCCAATAAAAGCAACAAGGTGTCAGATGCTGCAGCTTACATGTTCCCAACCCACTGTGAATTATCAGCTGCACCACGGAAGTACCCAAGCTTTTTGTCTTCAGCGTGCAAAAAAGCGTTCAAAATCACCTGCACCATTGATGTCAATAACACTTAGGTATTTCCACAATCCAAAACTACTCATGTCTACAGTCATCTCTTTTGTCAAAATTTCTTCTGAGCTGAGACATTACTAAGACAAATCTCAATCTTCACAACTTTGTTACCCTTGGGGTAAGGGTTCCTGCTTCTTCTTCTTGCTGAGAAGTTGTGCTGAGGCTGCAACATTTTCAGCATTCCTGGCAAATGCATCTGTTTACTTTCCTCATACCTTATATTCTGGCGGTAAAACAACCCGAATCTGTTTTGATAAATGAACGCTATGAATAGCTACTGAAAGACAATGGAAGTATAAATGGAAGTGAATCAGCATCTTTTGCAGAGATCCACGTGTGTCTCAGCCGATGTGTCTTTTCCCGTGCATCTTGCCATAGAGTAGATCAGTCTAAGAAAGTTTATGACATGTGCATCATTTATTACCTGGCTTCAGGGATTTCCCAAAGCACATTGCTCATGTGAAATGGATTCTGCAGTCTGCACAAGGGAGCTGTGACTCTTGGGCTTTGATCCGCAGGCATCAATCTGTGCTGGGTACACGCCAGAAAAATGTTTGGTGAAAAAGCCAAAGAATAAACTTCTTGTAAAAGAGCTTGTATGTGTATGCAGAGGTAAGTTCCTATCAGTAAATATTATTTCACTAAACCCAAACATTTGTCTACTGTGGAGTGTAAGTAATTTTTTTTCCATCACATTCTGCCTGGTCATATTTCTTTGCACTTTGTAACAAATTTTTACATAGATGTACCCTAGCTTTAATACATATTAACTCAACTCTTCTCTTCTCTTCTCTTCTCTTCTCTTCTCTTCTCTTCTCTTCTCTTCTCTTCTCTTCTCTTCTCTTCTCTTCTCTTTTCTCTTCTCTTCTCATCAGCGAGGATTTTCTTCAGAGAATATTCAGTAACCAGAAGGTGTCTTTTCTGACACTGTTTGCTAATTATGGACTTTTAAAACATTTTTTTAGATTATAAAAAGTCTGAACGGAGGAGCTTTCTTTTGTCACTACCCCTCCTCTCTCCAACATGCCCATATTTCGATTCCTTGTGTCAGGAGAAAGAGAAGATGAAGCAGAAGTTTGCCCTTAAATTACACTGCAATGATGTAATAATCAACCTTATCTACCAGAGCAACTGTCCAGCTTCCCCCTGCCATGCAGGATTCACATAATAAAGTGAAATTTTACCAACGACAAACATGTGGCTGTCCCCAGACTTCATGGTACACGGCTTTTGTTTTTCCCCCTTTCTTTAATTCACTTTCCTTCAAGTCAATCGAGATGCACTGGAACATGCTTTCCTGCCCCGTGGTTTTGGGTTGATTTTTTTTGCAGTCCCACTCTGTGTTAGCCCCACTCATTTCTATTCATAACTTCATCAAGAAAGTAAACAACTGCAGCAATAAAGACAGCCTCACTTGCACTGCCGTACCTGACACATAAGCTGAGAGCAATGGATATCACCTTCTCACCCTAAAGACTAAGTGGACGTAGTGACAACGCAACACTATCGTCTCTTTTGTGGCTGTTAAGGCACACCACTGCTTTCCTTTCCTTCTGGTTTCTGCTGCTTTCTGGTACCGGTAGAAAGCACAAAACACATCTGGGAAAGCCCAGGATCGGACGAAGCAGAATAAATGTGAGGTTCCCGATGATGGAACCAGAATTTTTCTGAAAACCAGTCACGTGGATTCTTAGCAGCCACTACTTTTATTCTGGGAGATCACTGAAAAGAGGAAGTGGTTGGAGTAGAATACAGGGAACTGGTCACTTTTACTTTCCTTAGTATTTTTGTCTCCTCTTATTGCAACAGTATCTGTAGCTGCTGCATCTCCACAGACCATAGCTGGTGTTGGAATCAGTCTCAGCTTCAGGAGTTTATAAATATTATCAGAGTACACATCTCACACGGACATCACATTTACAAGAATTATTAGCCGTGCCACAAAACTTGCTTTAGAATTCAGTCTCCTTCCTAATGCACGTTGCAGTCAGCTTTAAAATTCTGGTAAGTGTGTTCTAAACTTCAACTCCTATTTTACAGTGCCATTTAATAAGTAAGTAAGCAAGCAAACAAACAAAAAAATGACATCTTTGATAACAACAAACTCAAAAAAAAGGAAAAGCTTATAGTGAGTGGGAGCCCTTTCTGACAAGCTGGTGGGCTCCCCTTGGTCGGAGCGACCTGTGAGCATTACAGCACATTCCCAAATCACCTTAAGTAACGCTGAACAAACCAGCACAGTTAGCAATAAATAAAACACTTGTGCAATTTCAAAAATTATGAGTAGAATGACAACTGGCAAAGAATGAATTTTCTTCTTGCCTTAAACCCACTGCCCTGCTGAGATGAACGCTATTGGACTTTTAACATAACGGAAAGCAATGTAAGAATTCTCACTGGAGTCTCTATGGCATCTGCTTCACTAGCTGGTGTCAGCTGAGGTGAAATGTTAGTCTTCAGTTTTTAGGGTTTTGCAGGGACTCGCAGATGCTCAGCTATTGTCTCACACAAGCAGTTTGAGCAGCAAGAGCACCCATATCACAGACGAAGTTGGTTGGAATAATCACACAGCGTGAGGATTCAATGTGATTTCTCATTCCGCATTTCTAAGATCTTGAAAACTACAAGGAGGACCAGAACTCTCTGACGTAATCCTCCTCTTGTGCTCCTACCTGGCATGAGAGCTGGTGAGGCCACGCAGTCTGCCAGGTAAGGGCACTGATCCAGCCTGAAACCAACCTACCAAAGAGAGCACCCAGCCCTCCTGGGACAACACGTGGCCACGTACCAATGGGAACGGCAGGGAGGAATCCTCCTTCAGGAGCCCCAAGGACTTGCGTTGTCCTAATATCACCACTGCACTTCACCAATGGATAACTTGAAGCCATTGCTTCTCAGAATACTGCTCCACCTCTATACAGCTTGCACTTCATATTCTCAGCTATACAACTTTATAACTTTGCATTTGTCTGCATTAACATGGACAGTTTTTTTGAATGGGCAGAGCTCAGAGCAGCCCAGATCCCTCTTCATGGCTGCCCTGCCCGCAGGATGACTTGCCAGCCTGGCAATTCTCATGTCAGCCGTCAATACCAGCAATGATATTACTTCCATTGTTCACATGTGAAAGCAAAGAGTCAGGCCTGCTACCATTCCCTGCACAGCCATGGTAAAAAAAGTCCTGCTTAAATGCTGCTGCCCCCAACAAAACTACTTCTGGATACCTTTCAGTTGATGAGCACTTAATCCATTTGAGGTGGGCTTTACCAGCATTGTGGAGAGTTAATTTTTTTTATCAGACTGTCACACAGTAGTAAGTCAAACCCCATACAAAAGCCTAAGTACATTGCATTTATATACACAATAAACCCCAGCATTTTATCACCACAGTTTTACAAGCTGGGCTTCCAAAACTGTTGAATACTCTTCTATTTTTTAACATTCCATGTCTAAGTTTTCAACCTTGAACAGTAACTGAAAAAATGGAAATTAAATAATTTACCAGTTTCAGATTCTAACCAGTAAATTGCTGTGAATTTGTAACCGCACTATCATTTTCATTGTACTACATTGGCCATTTAGGTGAATGATAACCCAGGAGACAACACCATGCAGGGCTAGCAAACAAGTAAATCATTTAGATTGCGCACTGCTTTCAACTGAAAAAGGGGCAGTAAATCTGTCCTGCCATCGCCTTCTCTTTTGTTGAATTTTCAGGATGGTGCAGTCTTCTCATTGAAACAAATAAAAAAAATTCTACAGATTCAATTTATTGTCTGGGTTTTGAGCATAACAACGGCTAAGGCTGACCAATACAAGTCAATGCGCTAGAAGAATAGGTTTAGTCATTTAAGATCATGCCAGATAAAACATACAGCTACTTTTAAGTGTACAAAGAGAAAATTCTGGTTACAGCATGGCACCATCTAATGGCTTTGGCCTTAACTGCAAGATCCCTAAAAGGCTCCAAGTTGCGGAGGTGCAAGCTGCCCTAATATCAGTATTCTGCTCACCTACCCCTCCAGGTATCAGAGTTAGATAGAAAAAATAATAATAATAATATCAATTTAAAATATTAATCTGGACTGACAACTTAGAAGGAACTACAACTTCTTTTCAAACCATGGTTGAATATTGTAGTTCCAAGATAAATATTTTAACACAAACAAAATTTATGTATAAAAACAATGTAGTGTTTGTATATAAATACAGACACATAAATATCAGAAATTCACATTTTTCAGAGTTAATCACTTTTTTATTTCTTTCCAATTAAAAATATCTGGCACAGTGTAACATTGCATTTTTTTGACAAGTTTGCCCAGAAAGACAAGACTTTGTGTAATTCATTGTCAACTTCTGTTTTGATTTTGTTTGTTTGGAGTAAGTTAGAGGTAGGTAGGAGATAACCAAGACTCTTGGTTTGCATTCTCATCTGCATGGTAAGACTAATTTGCTTGCATGTTTTCATTGCAAGCGTGGAAACACTAACACTGAAATTCCATGCAAGAATGCCAAAGATTTACTCATCTTTTAAATACATAAAGAATTAAAACAGTGAGAGATATGACAATGCAGTGAATAAATACGATATAGGCAGAAATCTTTATCTGAAGTGTAGTTCAAGAACATGACCGTCCCTGGAGGTGTTCAAGAAATGTGCAGATGTTGTACTGAGGGACATGGTTGAGTGGGAAATATTGGTGGTAGGTGGATGGCTGGACTGGATGATTTTGGAGGTCTTTTCCAACCTTGGTGATTGTGTGATTCTCTTCTATGGTTCTATGACTGCCATTCAGATGTTAATAGAAAAAACAAGTTGTATGTAAGACACTCACTTAAAAGTGAAAGATTCCATTAACCTTATCATTCCATCAATTCAACACATTTAAAACCCAGTTTCAAAGAACAGGCAGCCCAGGGCGGGGCTGGCCGTCCTCCCACCCACCGCAGCTGTCCTGTGGCTCTGGGATTCCCTACATCTTTTATTGCTGCTTCTGAAATGAAACTCAAAACCTCAGCATAGAATTGCACTGAGTTCATCCGTAAGTCTTCTACTTATTCTCCAAATTTCAAGAGAATCAGAAAAGCTCCCTCTCTGGTAAATATTTAGTCATCTGAGGCTAGCCAGGGAGCACACAACTGGAAAGACTTACTACTGAATCTGGAACGAACCGCACGGCATCAAACTAAACATAATGAAAATGTTTCAAGTGACTGCGGCAGAATTTGGTCACAGTTGGTGTAGTCCATATTACACAGATCTTTTCATCTGCAAAAATAGCCCTGTGAAAAAAAGCAGCAAAATTTAAAGGCAGATCCATAAAGTAATTCAACAGCTCTCACATACTGAAAGTACACTTAAAAGTGCCACGAAACAAGAAAATAATTTTTTAAGAGAGTGCATAAAAGTATCAAATGTGGTGAAATATTAGAAATAGATCTGTTTAACCCTTCTCTTTCGTATCCTTTGCAGAGAGACAATCACAAGATCTCCTTCCGCTCTTTCCTCCACACAAACATTCACATGTTCCACTCATGCACAGATAATCAGTTATTTTTATGATTACTGCTGGATTAGATCCTATTCATATCAGTAATGCAAAAGCATTTCCTGACTCAGCTATAATTTAACTGTCCCCTTTTACGATCATAGCATGAATCTGTTTGGAAGCGCAGATGGTTCTGAATCATGTTTTAAGAAACAAGATGTACATGACTATGCGTGCTTTGGCAAAGCCTCAACACACCATGACGAGGCGTTTCTATTAGATCTCTGCTGAAGACAGTGTTGTAAAACTGGATCCCAAGCCCCGTGCTTCAGGGCTGCAATAATGCGCTTATCCAGCTCACAGACGTCCCAGGTATGGGCAGGGAGCCTCTATTCACTGCTGAGAACATCACTACTGTGTCAGACACCGAGCAGTTACGATCACAGTCACTTACTTGGACAGGATAGTATGCAAAAGCCACAACATTCACATAAAAGATCTAAGCCTCAAATGTACTGTTACTACTTGTAAGTTTATTGTACAAGAAGTACCTGTCTGAGGAGAAAAACAGAGTAATTAAATCACAGAATCATATATTATAACTTCGCATTTATACATATGCTTTATGTAGAAGCCTGTTCTGGCTATTGATTCTTGCAGACAGAATGCAAAAGCCCTCTCGTACAACGTAGGTCTAGATGCAGACATAGTTCTTGTTTACAAGGATAGTTGCAAAAGCAAGAAACAGAAAGAACAGCCCGAGGCACTGACAGGTTCTTTCCAGCTGGAAAGCCCATGCACATCAGCAAGGTTACGTTACCAGCTAAGCAGAGTGGTGTGTTACCACGGCTGCACCCGGACGCAACCAAAGGCTGCGCTGGGATACATGCCGGGGAAATAACTGAGCGCTGAAGCAACGTAAATTGATGGTTCAAACTGAAGGGCATCACAAAGAGTAAAGGGCAGCAATTTAAACATCACTTGACAGAAGGACATGAGAGGAAGAGCAGAGCACAGTAAGATTGTCAGAGAAGTGAATTATGCTATTTTTGTATACAAATACGGTCCAGTTAAAGTACCAAAAATGACCACAGTCTACTGAGGGAGTTTCTGTTTGAGTAGTTTATGCTTATGGTCTAACATATGCCAAACATACATCTAACCTTATCTTTTAAAATATTCATATCAATTTTTCCCATCATTGCCCTCGATCTTTTATCATGCATTTTCTGTTGAAAAAAAGAAGGAAAAAAAGGGGGTAAAATAGCAACTAATTACATATTTTTCAAGCTGCAACCTCCACATGCAGAGATTCTGGTCAGTTTGACAGCAATTCCAAAACCTGGGTGATTCTGCATTGCTCAAACCACATCACAGTCACACGTAAGAGGAGATGGAGCCAGAGAAAGCACTGCCTTCCTGCGCTCTGCCTTCACTCTGCTACGCCCTATGGCTTGGTTTGACGAAGGTAAATCATGGTGACAAAATTCTTGCTCCTCTTCACACTGACCTCCCACAGCTCCAATTCATTTTTCCTCGGTGAAAGCAGCAGCATCGCGGCCATTCACTGTACTCTGCTTTTTGTACTTCCCTCCACACGGAGCAGTGCAGAGCTGCAGGTCGTGCTGGTGCATGACAGGGGATTCGACGCTTCTACAGCATGGAGCTGCTACAGGTCAGCGCTCAGGTACACAGTAAAACAGTGCTTGAAAAAGCATGTCGGGCCTGCCATGCAAAAGCTGGCTTTCAACCCTTCCAAGATTAGGAACATTAAAATCCACAAGAAAAAGATGATTGAGCTCCCTTTTCCGCTGTCCCTCCTTCAAGCACACGGTCTTCGGTTCTTCTCAAGTCTGCAAGTGACTTTCCCTCCCCTCCTATCTACCTAGTGTCAGTACGCTTCATCTTCACGTCCCTTTCTCTTCCCAAATCACAGAGACATAACGTGGTCAAAAGTGGTGCTATTAAAGAACTTTGGTAATTAACGAAAACAAAGCTGAGAAGATGAAGGTGTTATTACTGCACACTGCATTCTAGCACTACCCTGAAACTTCAAAAAGGTGTTATGGCAAAGATATGGAATAAAACCAGGGAGATTAGCAATAGATCCTTAGCTTGCATTCCTCAAAATCTGAATCTCTTCCTCTGTACCACATTCCTCAAATAGTCGATTCTTGCCAGCTCTTATTTGTGTGACCCTGTATGGCTGAGAAAGAGGGGGATGGAATGCAGATTCCAAAAATAGGGCAGAAGACAGAAGCGGCATAAAAGCAGAAGTGGGAGAAAGGCAGTAACCGCAAAAGAATTTCAGCTATCTTCATTCATCTTGGAGAAAGATGATGGTAAATCACCTGCCAGTCTCCAGCAAAAATACTCGAGTAGTAATTCTTTAATGGGAAGAAAAACACAATTCTACCAAAGTCATGCAAGGGAAAAAAGACTGATAAATAAACCTGCTTTCAGAACCCTTAGGACTAGTGTATGCAGTAATGAGAGTAACTGCATTATTGGATAAGTGCATCTTTTTGTATAGGAGGAAATAACAGTGTTTAGTGATGGCAAAATATCAGGCTAGCATTAGAATAAGGGGAAAAGATTCACCATTTTGTACACATAGAAGAAAACATCTCAGATGCAGATTCAGTGGCACTAGAGATTGCTCAGCATTGAGTGGAAATATGTGTAAGGATGCTTGCTTATGCTGACTTTGAAATGTGCTTTTAATGAAATTCTTCCCTTCCGTTGAATCCATCCACCAAGCTTGATAGCAAGAAGCAGGCCTTTCAGCAAATAGCACATTTTCCTTTCTGCAGAAATTAGGCTCATCTGACTGGACAATCTGCAGCCAGAGGTTGAATAACCCGGTTTTGCAAATATTATCCACTCTGCTCTTTAAATCATAATCTCTGCTCTTTCTTGTTTTTTAGAAACATGTCACATCCTCTTGAACTGTTAAGGAGAGAGACAGAAATTTGCAAATCGCTGTTCACATTGAGAGGAAATCACAGTTTAGTGGGGTATGTGGAGCACACACTTCTGAGAACCTATGTGCTGCTCCCAGCTTCCAAATTGGCTTTATGAAACCTGACTCGGCTTGCCCAGTGCCTCAGTCTGCCAGTCACAGCAGCGACCCAACGGCACGATCCTCGCACTGATACCTACACAAATGAAGACAGTCCCCATTTCACCAAGCCTTCTCTGAGATTTAATGAACTTTTTGTGCAGAAAACCTTTTTATTGCTTAGTTGAAAGTCTGTAGCTAAGTGAAAAGCTATTTTGTTCCAGTAACAATAACAATGATCTCTGCAGACAGATACAGAGGCCAAAAAAATTGTTTCTTTCCAGAGACAGCTTCCAGCACAGCCAGCCCTCCTCAGTGCCTGTGCTCCTGTACGGCAGCTCACCCTGCCACCAGCACACCTCCTGGGTGCACAGCCCTCCTGGACTTGTCAGACACTTGTCCCACTACTTCTCTCCTAAATTTTTGCTGCTTGCAATTTATTCTATGATATTCTGTGACATTATAAATTCATCATTTGACCACTTAAACAAGGAAAAACCTTTTTTTTCCTTGATATGAGAAGATGCTATTCGAACACATGTACGTGCAAGTCTGATACCTCTCCTAGAACTGAAAACACATCATACCTAACCAGCCAGAACCGCAGCAGCTTAGCAGCAGCTGCTACCTGCTGCTTCCCCTCTCTGCATTTTGCATGGAGGTCTGACCTCTGTGGATCCCACACACCTTCTCCAGGTGGGCTACCTTGGCTGTCCTCCCTATTTCCTCAGCACTCTCTGACACAAAGCTCTCCAGCTCACCTCCTTCCTCCAGCTCTCCTGATACTGATGTTACAGAAGTAATTCCTCGGACTGGGCTAATTAAAGTGACTTTAACATGGACTGATACCACAATGAAGACAGAAAAGCTGAAAGAATTGCAGAAATAGTCACAATTCGGCTGCCTCTGAACGAAATATCAAATAAAACACTGAGTACACTCAGTGCTTGCAAATGTTATGCTCCTAAGACTCATTTTTGGTGGCATAATTTTCAGACAGTCAATGCAACACTTGAGGAAATTATTGCACCAAATTAAATAGTTTTAGATGAGTTCTACACTACTTAGGAAGAGTGTACAAAGTTATGTCTTAATGAAAATCTTTGGAGAAAAGCTGGCATACAGATTTAATAATAAACCATTTGTGACTGTTAGCTGAAAGGGAAAAAAAAGCATTTTAGAAGAGGGAAAAAGTGTACAAATGCTGAACAATTATGTTTCTAGACTTTCTCAGTAGCATCCCATGGCTTATGAGACATTCCGAATAAAATAGAGTGTACTAAGAAAGAGTAATTCTCTACGTAATATATATACAAAGCTAGTGTGTGAATGTTACAGCAGCGTCTGCTTCAGATGACTCTGTGCTTCCTCACCTCTAATTCTCCCACTGACTCTACACCACCATTATCAGGAAAGGGGGCAGCTAATGAAGGGGGAAAGGGCATAAAGAAGGCCAGACCATCAACTCAGAATGAAGAGTCACTTGTGGCACTTCAAATAGACCTTAAAATTCATGAAAACTTGTTTTCTGTGAAGTTTCACTTCTGCAGAGTCTTTGAATGATAGGTCAGCTCCAGCAGTCAGGCACTAAGAGGGTTCCGCTCTACTTGTGCTGCAGTGGATGCACGGATGCCCAACAGACTGTGTGTGGATAGCCATAGGTGCGTAATGCTAGGAAGAGGGGGGAGATTATTAATTATTTTCCATAACCTTTTTGTCTTTTGCTCCCAATGGGACGATTTTGCCATGACACAATGCAGGGTTTGTACTCCCCATTAGGAGAGCATGGAAGAAGCTAATGTGCCGCTGGGTACCTAATCAGCCTCTCCCAGAGGCAAGCGGCAGACTTCAAAGGAGGAACAAAAAGGAAGAGCCCTGCTTAATTAGTGCTTGGCTCCAAAGGGGAGCAGGCCTGTGGAAGGCACAAGGATAACCGCTCCCTGTCAGAGTCCCTTGGAGAAGCAGGCCTGCCAAAAGACATTCGCTCTTCTGGCTGCCAACATCCAACTTCAGCTTGCCCAAGTACTGGCAGCGTGGAAATTTTTCTGTATTCATGGAAAGGGACAAAGGATCTGCTGTCAACGCATCCCAGAAGCAAAATGAAATGGAACCGTTCTGCACATGTAGGTCAAATCTTACATACACCAAAGGACAAAGGTTGAATATCTTGAATATGTATGTTGCATACATGTTGAATAGCGGGCTCTGCCCTCCCATCTCCCTAGGTGTCGCAGCAGTTCTTTCAGCCTAAATGCTTTATGTGTATATACATACACATATTTAAATAAAAATGCGTCCTCTTTCTGTTACAATAAATTTAATTGTTCTCTCCATTTCATTTTTCTCTCCCCAACTGCATCTCTGACCAAGAGTAGAATGACTATGTGCACCTGTATCAACAGAATACAGACAACTCCAAGACCAACACTTCGTCTTAGAAACCTTTTAATTTCTTGCTTGAGTCTTCTTGTGGTGGAAACAAAGTAGACTGATTTGTCACAATACCCGGGAGAATACAAGGCAGGAACAGCTGAGAGGGGACAGAAGCTTTGGAGACATTGCAATAACAGAAACAAGAGCTTCAGAAGCACATCTTTACAGACGGCTTCACATCCTGTGTTGTGAAATCTACTCACGTCGAGAGGACACCACTTTGTTTTCAAAGACCAAATGAAGCGCACAGTCAGATTTATTATATGCTTCAAAAAGAAGAGGTATGCTCTCTGAATAAAGAATCTATGCTCAAATGCACAGCAAAATGAATGTACAACTTTCCTATTTCACATTCTTCATCCTGAGCATGAAGTATACACACAAGCCTTTCTATGCAGGTTAATTCATAGACAAAAAAATAAAATGCGTGCTAATAACTGAAACTTAGGAAAGCTCAAGCCCTTTGAGGCTTTAAAAGCAAACAGAGCTCAAATTTGCTGTTCACCACAGGGTAACTGAGAAGAAGAAAAAAATTAAGGATGGAGAAACTTTGACAATGTCTGTTTCTTCTTTATCTTGAGACTAAGCAAGTAGGGCATGATCAAAGCATTATAAAGAAAAAAGAACAAAATAGACAAATAAGTCTAAATGAGTCTAAAGTAATATTTGCTATAAGCTTCTGGCAATCAAGGGCCTTATGTAGAAATAGCCAGCTTCTAGGTTTTAAAGCCCAATGAATCAATCTAATTTAGGACTATCTGATTTTGTGTTAAAACATGGAAAGGAAGGAAGAATCTATCATGGCATGAAGAAGGCTAAATGAAAGACAGCACGAGGGGAGTACTGTTCAAAATGAACACATTATTCTGTTTTCATTTAGTACAGATAAAAGTTCAACATGAAGACTGTCATTAAAACATAGCCTAAAAGAAAATGGAAAAGGCAATCTCTTATTCTGTATTAGCTTCAACTGTTTCAAAAGGATATCCTTATCACTAAAATATTCACTAGTGTCTATTATGAATTAACTTTTAGCTTTATTCATTGCTTATACAGAATAAGTAGCAGAAAAAAAAATTAGAGTCAGAATGTAGGAAATTAAGATGGCCATTTATTACCTTTTCCAGAAAGTCTTCTGAAGAGCTACATGAAACATAAAGCTAAAATCTTCGAATGCATTAATTAAGAATTATTAAGAATGCATGTTGCTACTTCAACAAAATTAATATTTTCTATAACTCTGCGACATGAGATTTCATTAAAAGCTAGTTCTGTGTTAGGAGGAAATCTACTTTCCCTAACAGATAGGAATGTTTCAGAACTTGACACAGGGCAAACAAATTGAGGAGCTTTGCTTTACTGAAAGAGTCCTTCAGGGTCACTTGGAAAATTCCATAGAACCTGGAACACTAAATGCAACACCCAGCGGAGCTGCAGCTCCAATCATTAGAATGTGGCTATCTCAACAGCTTCGACACACTTTCAGTGTTACACCACTGGTTCCAAAACTTCTGTTCCAACGATCTGCTGCCAGCACAGAGTATTTGCTGAAGGCCATGTGCACAGTGCACGTGGCCATTTCCATCGGAAGTAGATCAGCACAGGGCTGCTCCTGGTAGTGTCTCTGGGAGACACTAGGCCTAGCTGCACCGTTCCCTGCTCTGAAGGATTTCTAGCACCAGTGCAAAGCAAACTGTAATCAATTTGGAAATTCAACTCTTCTCATCAACTGCAAGCATTGCTAAGGGCAAAACTTTTAATTACCGTCCTAGGAAAGTCTTGCTGGCATTTCACTCCCCTGTGTTCCTTGAAAAAGATGAACATATGCACAGACACAGCATCAATAAACATATAAGCAGAAAGATTAAAAATAGACACAAGACACCAGTATCAGCAAACACCAGTGATAAAATATGAAACACTTATTTGGTTAAAAAATTCAGAGAAATGTGAATTGGACGGGGCTCTGAGCACCTGATGGAGCTGCAAGTGTCCTTGTTCACTGCAGAGGAGTTGGACCAGATGGCCTTTAAGAGTCCCTTCCAACTCAAACAATTCTATGCTTCTAAGAATTTCCTCTTAACGGCCTTTTAGATGCCTACTGCTTTGGATGGCAAATGCTGTAAAATTGTTTAAGCATTTCTTATCCTTAAAATATATATTTAAATGCATTTAGAACATCTATTCAGACACCAGACGTAGCAGATCTATACTCTCCCTAACTGTAATGAATAACTATTACAATACAGTAAGATAAGACTCTCTATTGGAAAGAATCCTTCTGCAATTCATTTGATGCCATGGCCCGCTTCCAACTAACAAAGGTTAAAAAAACGCAAACAGAACCCACCAGAAATACTGCTGTTTCATAGTGTTCAATCCCAAAGCCTGCCTTTGAAAATTTGGGATAGCAATCATCGCAGTGCGCCCTTATAAAGAACAAATCCAGACTCCAGTTCCAGAGCTGGGCGATTTTTGGCCATCTCACAGCTCAGCTGGCCCCTCTTGCACAAACCACTGCTGTCTTAGGGAAGCAAAACCTTCCAGGTATCAAATACCTGCAATATTTAATCTGAGAGATAACTACCTTACACTGCAAGTCTGAGAGAACACAAAGGAAAGATGACATCACTGACCCACAATTGCTGCATGAGTATGATCTCATACAGCTAAACACAATGAGTAACAGGCTGGCAGCCTCACCCTTTTTTTCAGGGGAATTTATTATTCAGGTGTTTCTCTACATAATGAGTATTTCTTCAGGCTTCTTTGTCAAATCTTCAGCCAATTAGCTCTGCAAATCTCATAACAATTCAGAGAACTGTTATTCTCCATTGGTCAGATCAGCTAACATGAACCTGAATATCAACAGTTTACTGAGAATATCACAACACTTCTGCCTTGCTTCCTCCTGTTACTAACCTATGCATCCAGAATGGGAGGAGTGGTAGAGGTGGCTTTATGTTATTCATACTGCAGGTGTTGAGAACCCGTTCATAACTGCTTAGGAGAGCTGTGCCATTTCTCAGAAGCTTTGTTACCAGCAAGGAAGGGAGAAACAAGTGGGACTGTGCAGGCACCATCATGGCTCCCGTCCACTGCTGAACACACCTTCCACGTTTATTTCATCCCATCTCAGATCTTACTGCCAGTTCTCCAACAGAATCCTCAGATTCTAGCAACCATTCTCCATCTGCTTTATAGTATTCTATGGCCTTTCATGCCCTTACTTCCCTACTACACTACATTTACTGGAAAGTCAAGAGGATGAGCTGAAATACAGCTTTACAAGTGATAAAAATGAGGAAGGTAATTAGGAAACTCATTCTGAGCCACTGTAATTACAATAGAGCAGGGTGAAAGCAAATAAAATGAAAATGGGCTGTTAAAGGACATCATGTATAACACAACACCTTAAACAGGGACATCACATATCACACAGCACCTTAAATAGCGGTCCGAACCGCAAAAGACAACAACCACCATCAGTTTGCTACAGTAAAAAGTCTGGTTCTGTCATCTTGGTGAAGTTAATATAAGGCACACAAGGTCAGTAAGACAGGATATATTTCTATAATACCTCCTCATTATATTCCAAAAGCTATTTCCCCGCTCCATTCAAAGTAACCCATGTTTTCCACAAATAACCATAATTTTTAATTGTAAAATGATGACTTAGTCAATGAACCTGTATTTCATGTTGAAAATACTTTCTTTAATAAAACATGTGTCTCCTTAGTGATTTCAAGGAAACCAAGTGTAGGAGAGTATGAACATTAACAGTCAGCAAAACCCTGAGAGTTTTCTGATGATGAATTACCACCTCTGAAGTGCTCTACTCCAATATTGTTATTTCTGGAATTTCAAGTATGAACTCTGCAAACAGACAGACTACACATTTCTATTCAGGGGCAATAAATGTCTGCTACTTTGCTACCAAGTACAACAGGATATTATTGTTTATGTACAGTCTTTATCTCATAATTAGGGGAAAATCTGCCAAGTTATGTCTGTACTAAAAGGAATTTTAGAAATGGGTGGAGTGTTAGTGTGCAGTTCTCTAATTTTTTTTTCCCTTTGAATGAAAATGTCATCCTTGGAAAATACTCTTCAGTGCAGAATAGATTTATTAGCCTTTTGCATTTGATCTCAATTTGATGACAAAACATTAAATGGATGTTGTGTTATACTGAATGAAGTTTTGACAATGGGTTCATTCACCCACTGTAGTTTCTAAGAAAATGTCCTTGTATCCTTGTGTTAAAATGGCTTACAATTTCAAAGAATCATCTCAAAAGGTGATTATTTTACATGTTAGCTTAAAGAAATCTTTTCATACTCATCTGAAGTCTTTTTCCTTAAAAATAATCAAAACACATTTGCACACTGCAACACTATTGGGCGGCCTCTGCAAAATCACACTGCATAAATTACAAAGCAAGCCTTTTCACAGTAAGCACCGAGCTGAGCACAAATCATAATAATATCTTCTTAATCCCCAAAGCAGAGCAGAGCTAAATGCATCTTTAAAATGTTCAAGAACTGTTATTTTTTTCTTTTGCTTTGTTTTAACCATACAGCAGTGAGCTTAAGTTTCTATCATCGCATTGCTGCAGGCAGTGCATCTGAGCAAACACGCTTTCATCCTTTCAATTTAGGTGAGAGCAGTTCTTTAATCTTTTTTTCCACATTAACTGATGCCTGTTTTCCAGTCTTCAAAATAATGGCATGTGTGGTTTGGTTCTAACAGTAGTTATACTGCACTGTTCCCTGCTGCAACTGCTTTCACTTGCGATCCAATAGCAACTTTCTTGTTATAACATCCTCAGGTAACACTATGATGCTTTATATGTTTACTGAGTCCCATTATTTATTTGTCATGACTATATTGATGTTAATTTCTGAAACTTTTAGGCATGGACCATACAGCCCCAGTATGACTGTCTGAACACTAGTGCTACAGAATGGTAGGCTCTTCTGTATTTCAAAAGAATACAGTAATCAAAGTGACTTTGATTATAAAGCTTGATCGAAATGATCTGTCATTGCCATTCCATTTAATATATTCATTACGTTACTTTAGTAAAAAGATTCCTAGAAATATCCAGTTGCTTAGTTGTACTTAAATTGGCACCCAGTAGTACTCCCTTTGTATGCTGTACCACTCCATGACATAGCAAATTCATAACGCTTTTTTGTTATTCATCTATTCATTTTGTATTTCTAACACTGCTTTTTTTTTCCAGCAACATAGGAAATTATTTGATCACAAAGATTAAAGAGCAAACTATGACCTGGGAATAAATATCCTAATATGATCAGCACAGCACAGGTCTGCCTCGGTCTTCATTCAGGAAAACCAAAATTATCATTAATGAGGAGGAATCATTAACGTGTTCGGAACTTGCAATGCCAGCCCCCAAAGTAAGATAAGACATGGCTTGCACTCTGGCCAAAGCACAAGCCAAAGCTAAGGCTGTGTCCTCCATCTGCCAGACCTGTAGCTCGCCTCTTGCAGAAAGCATTAACACCCCTTGTACCCACTGTACACGATCTACTTATGTGATAGTTAGCTCCCAGATGGATGGAACCATTAAGATCATACTGTCACAGTATGCAAAGAAAAGGGACATATGCTACCTAGAGGCTGTATCAGGAAATGTATATCTCAATCAAACATCACCTTTTTTTCCCCCCACAAAGGTTGAAATCCTTGTATGTGATTTTTTATGGTGCCTGGGGAATGGATGAAAAATCACACACATTGCCAAATGCATAACTAGAAAAACTGCCTTGGAGTGGGTGGGGGAAGCTTAGAAATAGGCAGCTGCTATGTAATCAAAAGCTTTTACAAAAATTAATTAAATCTCATTACTGAGAGTGACTGATTCTAGGAGTTATTTTCCTGCAGACGCTATAAGATGTTCAGCTTAACTGTCTGAAGTGAGTGCACCTCATGTTCACTGAACAGGAACCATCCACAAGAGCACAAGACGGCTGTGCAGAGTGCACACTTCTGAAAGCATGATGTGTAGCGAGGAACTGAAGCTCCAGCTATTTGTGGGTTCTGTTTTCTGATTTCTTTGAATGCAAGTCCTGTTAACCAAAGAATGCTGTCTGGGCTAGAAGTCCAACTTCCATGAGTGCCACTGATATGCACCTTCACTGATGTATATAATGGCAAAATATAATGGCATTGAACTGAATCCGAATGTAATCTTCATTTAACTGGTTAACTGTATTTGAATGAGGATATTGCTGACGTCTTAGGAGAAGAGATAAAAAAACTCACTAGACATAAAACCAGGATTAGGTTGCACCTTGTGAGACGTGTCAAAACACCTGATCAGCGATGCCCCAAAAGGCTCCTGTAAGGCTTCATGTGCCATTATTGGCTTCAGTGATGTCACTAAGGAGAGAAAGTTGAACTTGAGCCCCAAATCCAGTCACTCAAAGCAGCCTTCCTCACTTTTGGCCATCAACAACTCCAAGATGGTGTCAGGCAATATGATAAGGGAAGCTGCTTCTTCAGATATACTGGCATCCCAGTGGGCTGGAAAAAGCCCTCAGCACTCCTAATAGTTTAGTATATGCTCACACCAAGAGTAAGGCTTCATTGGTAGAAAGGAATTTTGAAATCTTCTGTTTCAACCCATGGTTTAATGGAACTACAGAATGCAGAAGCCATCTGCACCTGGGCGGTCAGACAGAAAACCTGTACCCGCAGCCTGCAAAGCAGCGTGCAGATCCGAGCTTCTTCTTTCTGCTTTGGGATCGAAGTCAAATAGCACATGCAAGTAATGTAAGCATAACCCGGAGAAGTGCTTTTTAAAAACAGAAAATTATTCCTCTCCCAAAATAATGGATTATAATTTTGTATTTATGAATCACTAAATTTTCAGGTGTTCCCTGTGGTATCTATTGAGTCACATACCAACAGGTATTCATGCCAAGTTTGAAAAATATCATTTTTTAAAAAAATATGATATAAAATGCATAATAGTTCACAAGGCAAATTCCAACAATATAACTGGAACACCCACATAACCCTTTTTTTCCATGTAAACAGAGACCTATGATTAAAGTCTGAGCTCCCATGGTTTTGATGCATACAAGTATGCATTACACACACTGTCTCAGCAGGCACTCATTATGCAGTCACAGCAGAGAAAAAGTAAATGCCTCACTGAACAAGGAGGAAGGGGGAGATTTTTTAGTTCTCTTGAAAGGTAGCAACAATGTAGTGAAAAGAGAAATTATTGCATACTTCTTTTTTATCCGCAATTTGGAATAAAATAATTCATTGGTAATAAATGGCTAAAACAGTATTTCAACTAAAAGTTGTTTCTGGAAGTCATAAGCTTCAAGAATTTCTTGCCATTCAAAGAGTGGCTACACAAGCATATGAAACTAACTAGGTAATGCAAAACCTGAGTAAATTATTAATTCAAGTTAAACCAGAAATAACAAGCCGCCCTTTAATGTTTGGGGGTAAATGATAAATGTTCAGTGACTCCCGACACAGCTGCTGAAAGCTAGAGTTAACCCAGGAGATATGGTTTTGTTCTTTAATTTTTCTTCTACAGAAGAGGTAAATTAACCCATTGGCTTCAGCTACCATAAATAACACAGATTATGTCAATGTGCATACTTAAGAGAAAGTTACTCTTAGATGACATCATCCATTCTTCCTGCACAGCACACAGCATGCATTACCTTTAAGAAGTTTCTCTGGTTGTGTATGAAGATACAGGTGACATGCACTACGCATCCTGCTGCGTATTTGCCTCATTCACCTAATTGCAAGAGAAATGCACATTCAGTATGCCAGCAGCTACCAAGACACCCAAGTTAAACACATCTCTGTGCAGCCACAGGCACCCCAAAAGCCTCGGCTTGCACTGTGCCATACCTGAGCATCAGTCTGGGAAAGACAGAAAGAAGTGTGGCCGGCTTCCACCGCACTTTTATTCTCTTGATTCTCCCCCTACATCAAAACCATACAACTCTGAACCAAAGTATTCCATTGCTTATAGTGCGGAGGGCTAGATCCGAATGAGAAACAGCTGTTGCTGTCTCATGAAAATCAAGATTTAATTGATTTTCCCACCTTGCACTGCAACCATGTTTTTCTCCCCTCCGAAAGTACAGATGAAATTAAACTCCCAGTGGAATATTCCACAGTGCATTGATTAGGACATTTGTTTGGTGAGAAAAAAAAATAAATCAAACCGCTAATTTGAATAATAAATTAACCGTTCGTTTATTAAAAAAAAAAATCATCCATCCATGGGAATTCTGGGGACTTCTTGCCCTAGCTGGAATACAGACATCAAAACCAGCAGCCACCTGAACCACATCGCGGGCTCCCGGAGCTACCAGCACTCCTCCTGTGCAGTTAGCTCTTCTGGAGCACTTTCTCCAGTAAATAAACAAGTACTGACAGGATTTTACTGAAACTTTTCAGAAAGCATCGCTCTCTCTTACAATGATTCAATGCTTCAATGCATTGAATTATTTTGAGGGTGTACTTTGAAAGAGTTGCACCTCTTTCATCCAAACCAGTAAACCTGTTCTTGACAAAACTGCCTCTTACAGCCTTTGGTCAGTTCTGAAGTTAAGAAATCTGGCTGTTGCACACCCAGTTACACAACTGAGCACCACAACCAGAACTGCCTGGCAGCTTAAAGGTTTCCATCACATGAAAGCAGGACCATTACTAAGAATGTAAAAAACTGGTTTATTCTTCAGTGTGGAACTGAGATGAAGAGAAAACCAACATTTGACATCTTCAAGGAAGTAGTTTAAAAATACAAGATAGTGACTTAGTATACACCATAACAGAGTGTGATCTACTGTCCCTATTGACATAAGGGAACGCTGTTTACCTATATCAGAGGAAATAATTCATTTTTAAGAACGCAAACACAGATTACATATTGTAATTAATGAAGCATGTAATGTATGTCAAGGACAAATTGTACGGACTCTTCCACTGGTTTTAATCTGCAGCAGTTTTCACACATTCTTAAACTAGCCTGTGGACATTTTGAAGGTTAAAATACAATGAACTCTGAGAATGTTAACATGAAGTTCAATGTGAAGAACAACGTAAATCATACACTGGCAGGATGGCATTCCATTTTTGCCAGGGGCAAGGCAAAAAGCATAAAAGCAACTGTGTTAAATGGAAACTTGTTACATTAAAAGATAAGAATTAGTAAGCACTAAAGCTGAAACTGAAGATTACACAATTTTCTGTAGCATTTCTCCAATTCAAGCTTTACAACCAAAGAAGACAAAGACAGGGCAGTGACTATAAGGCTGAGAAGCATTTAGTAATAAGACCAGCAACTCTAAACTTTGGAGGAGTGCTCTCGAAGTATGTTTCTTGAAGAGCGATGCTGCCCAGTGCACCAGGAGTGGCCTCTACACTCGTTCCTGCACACTGATTACTCCATAAATTCTTCCACTTGCATCTTGCCACTACAAGCTCATAGATGAGACTAAGACAAATAACCCTTGAGAAAAATAGCAGCTGGTATTGCACTACTGAGTTACTGGGCCACATTTTGTCATGAAAGTTCAACTAATAAGTTTTAGACTGGTATACGGCCAAGCTTCAGCCTAGCCATCTGAAAGAGGCCCTACATTCAGCGTACAGCCAGGCCAGTATCATAGGTGCCAAAAAATACATGAAGTATGTCACCATGGGCAGTGAGTCAAGCATTTAAATAACTCCACTATCCGTTTAAGGATAACATTTTTAACAGATGCGGTCGGTTACAAACTATACAGCATCTCTCACCCCCTTCTAGTCTCCTCTGCCTTGAGGCTGTTGAAAATTTGCCACTCTGTTAGCAACATATTTTGCATAGCAATTGTTGAACAAAAGGTCAAAGGTGAAAAAAAAAACCCATAACAATAGGCTTTTGGGGGTCTGTTGTTGATGGGTTTGACTTTCTGCTGAATGGCAAACTTCAAGTCTTTTTTTTTATTTAATGAACAATATAATTGCAGAATTACTTCTGATTCCTACTGATTCCTCTTCCTAAATGCTTTCTGTATCTTCTCCTTTCTTAGTGCTTTCGGTTGGAAAGAACCATTGGAGGTCATTTAGCCCAAACACCCTGCTCCAAACAGGACCAGTGTTGGCTGGCTTGCTCACAGTCTGGACAGGCAATTTTGAGATACTTCAACAGCAGAGAACCCACAGCCTCTCTGGACAATCTCTTCCAGGGATGGAATTCCCTGCTATGAAGTGTTTTCCCCAGGTCTAATCGGAACCTTTCTCACTGCAACCTTCGGCTCTTGCTTGTTCTCATCCTTAGCAATCAGTACCACTTTCCACCTTCTTTGATTGTTCTGTGTGTTAGAGGTCAATGAGGAGTTTACAATTTATAGCCTGTCCTGGTTTTGGCCAGGATAGAACCTCTCACAGAAAAATTCCATCCATCCTCCTGAAAACGTATACATGAGCAGTTGTGTCTTGTGCAAGAATACTGCTACAAAACAGATGAAAAGTCCATATGTTTAAATTGTCATAAGACAATAATATCAACTGTTGAAATGTATTGCAGGCAAAAGCTGTAGCATGTTTCCATCAAGCGGCTGCAGAAGATTTTGTCACTGTCTGGCAAAGTATTACGGCATGAACCTAGTCTTAAGCACTTGAGTAGTCCCATTGATCTTCAAAGGGATTATTCACATACTTAAGTGAAGAACATTATTAAATGTTTAGATGGATCACAGTCTAGGTCACTGTTTCAGTATAAACTTGGCCCAGGTCTATATAATAACATCAGAAGATTTTTCTTCCTAGACTGTACAACACCTAGAATGTTAGCGACTATGTATGTAGAGACAAGGCATATTCTTCAAAGAAGGGATTTGTTCTACTAGTTCTTTCACAATATGGACCTGTAAAATATGTAGTATTTTTAGTACTATTTTTAGTAGTATGCAAAATACTGTTAGCTAGCACAGAACTAAACACTGCAAAGCTTGCTTATTGACACTACTTGCAAGAGTAACTCAAGACTTAGCTGATTATCTGTACATATTCAGTACTGACTGTAGACAGAGAGCAGAAATACTGAATAGTCTAAAGCAAATAGATGCTAACTCTGTAATGACATTCTAAACTTCAAAGCAGCCCAGCACTGTCAGGTAGAAAGAACATAATAAAATCATTAGTGTGTTGCAAGGTGGTTAAAATTACATAACGACTGTGGCTTTGATTAAATGCTGGGGAGGGGTAGGGAGGAAAACCCCATAAAATACAAGATTCCCAAGTCTCACTTCTAGCTTCATTATTCTTTGTGCTTAGATTCAGTTCTAGTAGTAATAAAATCTGTCTCCTTTTCATTACTAAAAACACAGGATCACTGTAAATCAAAGATTTCTGTATTCTTACTATGTACCTCAATTTTAATGCTGGAAAACAAAATTTAGGAGAAAACGTAAATAGGAGTAGTAGCCTTACAAGTGTATTTTTGTCTATTCTTTTCTATGCGGCTTGCTCAAGTAATACCATCAACATCATCAACAGAAAAAACATCCTGGAACTGAGAGATTTCTTCCATGGTCCAGACAGTCTTTATTAAAATGGTTTAAGCTTTCTCACTAAACATATTTCTCAAGAATTTCAGTTTGCAAACTATAGTAGGGCTCTAAAGTCCTGAATTTATTTGAGTAAAAAGAAAGGATGGAACACAATATAAGAAAAATACAGCAATACTATGTGGAATACATAATTCAAGACAACAGATTCATTCTTTAAGTACAAAACAAGTATTTGTTTGAGCAAGCATGCAGTTGACGTGCAATAAGGTTGTCTCATTTAAAGAAACAGTTTGCATGCAAGTACTCACGTTGGAAATACAAAGCAATGCAATCTGAATTAAAAAATATGCACAGTTATTTAAAAATATCACAACTGAAATCATTATTATCGAAAGAAGGAACCCAGAAATCTTATTTTGATTAAACATAGCAAAAACTTAATTATTTCACTCAAGTAAGAGGAAAACGCTTGAAAGAATTTAAGTGTTTTAAAAAGGACTAATTAAACCCATTCTTACCACTTTGAAGAGAAACTGGAAGAGAAGGGAATTCAGCGTCAGCGTATTATCCACCGAGCCTGGGTTACTTTGTTCACTGCGAGAGTACAAGTTTCCCCAACTTATTTAAAGAAGAGTGCTTTATTATATGCATTTTTATGAGCACATAGCCTAAGTTCCACCAAGTACTTTGCATAGATTCCCACCAAAATATGAGCTCTGTTAATGTTTGGCAGGTTTTGCAAGGTAACATCACATCCATTCATCTTCCCTAAGACATCCTACTGGTCAGTTTCCAACACACATAATGTACTGCCAGTAATTCACAGAGATCAAAGGTAGCTGTGCCACGCCAGAAGCACTGTATCTGCACATTAATAAAGTTTCTTACTAGAAATTGTGACTGATATAGAAACGATCTAGTAAAAGTGCCTTTTTTGTCAGTTATAAGCAGTTCTCTATTTGTAATTCGGTAACTATTTTGGGTTATTAAGACAATACAGAACAGATTTTGTTTCTCTTTGCAGTGAAACTTCTAAAATTTCTTCTAATGTTCATTTTAAATGCTAAAATTTACCAAATTGTGATTTGAGAATCACAATGAAAGAGATGCTTTGAAATAATTTTATTGGTGTAAGTTTTACAAGATAACCTACCTTGTTTGGGAAACAGCAAATCTACAAAGTGTGCGGTTTTCATTGCGTGGGTGTTTTGTTAGGTGGTTGGTGCTTGTTTCAGAAGGATGTAAAATGAAATCTTTATTCATTCTTTGATGCTGTCCCTCCCCTCCTAGGTAAAGAAAATGCCAGCAAGATCCTGCCATTAAACAAATATGAGCAAGTAAATCTCGACAGTGACCTTGCAAACCACCAGCACTGCCTTGCTGCTATAGTTACAACTTCTAGCAAGGCCACAGTTCACCAGGTCTCTCCCCACAGCAATCTCAACCACAGAGTCTGTACAATATAGTACCTTATTACTGTAGAGGATAAGGAGAGCAGTAACAGTCACTTCTTCCCCTTTCCCTTACAGATGCAAACAGTGCTGGAAGCACCAGTCAGACAGACCACATGTTGGTTCCGCAACTGCCACCAATAAAAACTTGCAGCTAAATCCCCTGATATTAACTTGCTGATATGAGCAGCTCCAGATATTCAACTGGGGCCATATGTGCGGGATGTGTTAATACCCAAAAAAAACCCATAGTATGTTGAACCAGCAAATTTTGATTACTATTACAGCTGGATTTTTATGTGCTAATTAGTTTCTCAAATTCAACGTTTGCACATTTCATCAGACTCCTACATAGGGCAAACAACCAAAGTCACACTGACAGAACAATCGCTTTTGGTTTTCTTGGCTTTCTACTGCCCAGCTCCTCACAGAGATTTTTACTTGTTCTCAGAGCAGCCCATTGTCTTGGAACTGATGATTCTTTAAGTCATTCGATAAACAATTATTAAAAATGGATGCATTTTAATAATGTGATAACACATTTCATGTTACAGATGCTACGCACAGCCATGTAGGCAGCTGGCTGCAGGCAGCACTGCTCTCGGAGCTGTGCGTACCCCAGGCAGCCCGTGGTGGCAGCTCAGGGGTGCTCCCTTTGAGGCAGCTGGAGCAGATTCCCTGTGCCTGGCTGGGGGCAGCTCACACCTCGGGCCCTGCACTGGGACTGCCAGTTGTGCACTCCTACTGCCTCCACAGACAGGCTTGGGCTCGGGCAGAAGCACTCTAGCTCCTATAGGAAACCCTGTAGCTTTGCTTGGTTGGAAGCACTCTTCGGTAGCAAACCTCTCCAAACAAGCGATGTGAAATAGAACCTTCCTTTCCAAAGCCCCATGTGCTCATACCTCCTTTGGGATAAAGGCAGGTACAGGTCAACAGCACTTCTGATCAGAAGACATTTTTGTCTTCCAGTGCCTCTGTGTTCTATCTACATGAGGATAAGACATCTCAGATAAGCAGGAGTGTTCAAAATGCATTCTGCTCATTAATGCTTGTAAGACAGTTTCGTAATTAGGTGTTGGAAGATAAGTAAGGACTGTGAAAGATATCGTTATCATTTTTTTGTGAGATCTAATTTATGTTATCCTCTTTCTTGTGGTTAGACACCAGGTTCCAGTCCCAGAACTGTTGTGCTGAGCTCTGCTATCTACTATTTTTGCTCTGTTTTAAATTAATCCACTTTAGTTCTGGTCTAGATTGCCACCATCAGCATTGCTACATATCCCACTAGGCAGCTACAGCAATGATTTATTATTTAATGACAGCAATGTGGCAGAAGTGCTGGTGTTATGTTTCTTAATATCTATTAAAGATTTCAATAAAACAATCTGCTGAAGGTCTTCCTGTTTCTCTGATGGACAAAGATATTTTCTACAGACAATACAGCAGATCATACAGAATTAAGTATGAATCTCAGTAGGAAAACTTTATTTCAACTCAGTCAACATTTTTCAGGCATCTCCTAAAATATTAATTACTCCCCCAAATCATTCAAATTAAATACAGTTAATACATTCTAAAAGACTTACCCTCAGTACAGATTCAGTTTGCAGGAGCTTAAACCAGCTGATCAGGTGCTGCAGATACCTTACTGCATCCTCAAAGCCACAGAACTAGCCACAAGACAACATACTCCTGGCATCTAGGCAGTAACTTTGAGGGACAAAATTATCACCCAGCAGTAGGGAAATTCGAGATCACTGAAATTAGGACTTCACAGTCATAAGAACTTCAGAACTGAACTCATTACTGGAAGGATTAAAGCTGACAGCTTTACTTCATTCAGAAAATGCAAAACCTACTTCTCCAGAAGGACTTCCTCACAATACACTGTTCTCACACAGATTATTCTGCTCAGATATTTTTTCTGCCTTGTAAAAGCCAGAAGGAAGGAAAAAAAATAGAGATGTACCTATTACTTTAACCTACATGTGCATACACATATTCAAAATAGTTAGATCCTATAACAAAGAGTACACGACTGTGAAAAAAACAAAAAGTTAAGCTTCAAATTCTACCTTTTCTAGGTCTGATTATGATTTTCTTGCACCCCAGTCAGCAATGTGAAAACAACGCACAAAAACCCAAGGAATGAGAATTTTGCTTTGCATATTTGTCAGATGTTTGTCACCATAGCAAGCATCTGTTTTCCCTCTTTAAAGAAAGAATATTTTTAAAAGTATGTCTTCCAAAAAAGGGAAGTTTTCAAATACAAGCATCTTTCAATACGGTGCTGCCAGTCTGTTCTGTGACTTGCCGAGTCACTATTGCTTTCTGTGCCTCCACTTCCTCATCTGCAACATGAAACTGGTAGAAGACATTCTGCTCTGATAGCAGAAGTGTTACTTTGTGAACAATACGCAATTTCGGACTCATAAACCAAGAACTGTAAACACAGCTTGACCTCTCGGACAGGGAATGCAATCTAAATAAAAGACATTAGCAATGAACAGTTGGCCCAAACACATGATAGATATCATGCAAGTTTTGTTTATAAAATAAAGGTAACCATGCCTCTTTGGCTATGACAGCACCACTGAAGAACACCCTGTCACACAGAGCCTGATCCTCAGATCTCACCTATGTGCAAGGCAGCAGCTTCCAGCCGTAAGCAAGGTCCAGCCATGGCAGGAGCTGGCTGCGGTGCTTCTCACAGATGCCTCTTCTCAAGATCTGCTTCACTGTTTCTCGGTGTAAATTCTGTTTTAAACTCAATTCCCTCATGACAAAGCAAATGTGATTAAGAGTCTAAAGATAAGCACAGATCTATGGTGCACTCTGTCTTACTGAAGGATTTAGCAACTCAGATTGATCAAACTATTACAGCTCCCACTCCTTTTCCAACACAATACCTTTAACTTAGTGAGGAACCATCCAGAAGAAAGCACTTCACTGTCTTCCTAATCAGCCCCAGTAACCACAAGTATTTTCCTGAGGTACCTGTTGCTCTATAGGTAGTACACAAATGATGTCTGGAACACTCTTGCAATTGCGAATTTTCACCTAAGAGATCACTGATAAAGAACAAGCTCCCAACAGCTAAACCACCTCTCTGTTTGATTCCCACTTTAAGCAGTAACAGCCACTTTGTCATGAAACAAGCCATCCACGCATTGATTCCTGCAGCATTTAAAGTACTGCTCCTGATCCAGAAACAGGGAGTACTTTGAACTGCAATATTTTTTCTTCCAATTGAAGTCCTTACTTACATCTTTTTTATTATTACTTTGCACTTTGCCTGACTTTGAATTTGTAAAGAATAGCTCAGCGCATTCCCTGGTCCACAGAACCATAGAACTGTTTGAGTTGGAAGGGACCTTTAAAGGCCACCTAGTCCAAATCCTCTGCAATGAACAGAGACACCTACAGCTCCATCGGGTGCTCAGAGCTCGGTCCAGCCTGACCTGAATGCCTCCAGGAATAGGACATCCATCACATCTCTGGGCAGCGTGTTCCAGTGCCTCACTGCCCTTATTGTGAAAAACTTCTTCCTTATATCTAATCTAAATCTCCTGGATGTTATGAGGGATTGATTTGGAGTATTCCTATCTAGTTCACATAAACACACACAACACTGCATGCAGAGCACTTTCACATTTTATCTTCAATCTTGTTGCTGACTATTTTTAAAGTGCCATAAGGGTGTAGATCTTACATTTCATTTTAAATATCAAGACCTGAGTATCCAAAGCTGACAGGCTAATTCACAAAGTCTAGTTTTAAGACACAATTCTCTAAAAGCAGAAAATAAAATGATCTGCAGAAAGCTTTTCTTTAACCATTATATAGTCCAACTGTCTCCACTTAATTAAAGAAAAAAAAAAAGAACAGGAAACACAAAGGGCTGGGAAACAACTGTGCCCCATGCAGTTAACAGAAGTAATAAAATCACTGCTTTCAGCACTGTGAAAGGACGCCAAAGCACTGAAACCATCTATTATCACAGTATGATTACAAGGCATTTGGACAGTTCACTTTCCACCGAAATCAAGTGGGAACACTTGAAGGTATTCTGAATCTGTAGAAGGTAGTCTACGAATTCAGGAAGAGAGGTCTAAACAACGTGGGTAATAAGAATAGAAAAAACTCTGTATTCAGACCTATAAACTATTTTTTTAAGTTACGTACTCAGCTTTAGACTAATGACAATATTCTCGGTGTGGGCCACATTCCTGAGGAAGCTTGGAGAGACCTCTCATACACCCTAAGTAGACTTAGAGTCTAGTGCACTTTCTCTAAGAAATCTACTTAAGAATCAGCTACATCTAATGATGGCCCAGTTTGGTAGCCACAAAACCTGGCTGTCTATTGGAAATTCTAAAATATTTCTCATTCATCATTTCCTGGTATATACCAGTGGGACTCATCCACACAAAATGAGAGCAAATCCAACAATTTATGGTCTGGGATTTTGTTTGTTTTTCCCATACAACTCTTTGACCTCCAAGAATGTGGTTAATCCACAAATGGATGTGCAGAAGTGTTGAGCTGACTCAGATGGCCTAGACATACTGAGCATGGTATTTACAGAGCAATACAAACACATGTAGACATACAGTAGATGTGCTTTTAGAAGGTTCTGCTGACAGCCTTTTCATAGCTATCAGGTTTCTCATTCTTTCCATTTTTCATTACCGATACCTTAATTATCCAAGACCAGTAATGTAGCTGCAAATGTAGTTATCCAGATCAGTATGAAAGCAAAATGGCAATTGAAGTTATAACACATAAACTGCAATCATAAGTATTTAAACTGCTGAGAATTATGGCTTCTAACCTAACTTTATTAAGACAGGTATTTACAAAATGCACAGGGAATTCTTAATATTTCCTAAGATTTTCGAGGGTTTTGTTTTGTTTTGTTTTGTTTTTTAATTTCAGGGCTTATTCTTCATAAATTGATCAAAATATATTAAGATTACATCATAAACACAAAGCTGATTGGCACACAGACTGATCACTGGGTATTGGACTGATCACTTCTATCTTCAGGCTCCAAATCAAGTTCTGTTCAGGCTGCTTGAATCACATGCTTGACTCCATTAAGAATTGCAAAACTCACTTAAAAACCCCAGGCTTTACATACATGTTGCTTTTCTTGCTTGCTCCATTTCCTGATGGTGAATAATGCATATAAAAGGTAAAGGCCTGTGATAGGAATGAAATAGCTGAGATTTCCTAAAACTGTGTGGACAATTATCAAGATGGATATCTCTACGACAGTATTTTAAAAAGGTCACCTCAACAAGGCATCAATGGAAACACCGAGCTGAAAAACAAATCCTGTTCTCAAGTCATGTTGACGACTTTGACAGATAGTGTCGTGCAGAATACACACAATCTAAAGCCACATATGTCAATGGCATGAAAGTGGTGAAAAAGTGATACGTTTCAAGAGGCAGATAAAAATACATTTAAAAAGAAACTGTATTTAGAAATGTCACATTGAGGGAAAACTGCAAGAAAAAAATGATAAGTTTTAGTTAAAAGACTTGATAGTGCCCTTTTAAGAAGTGCGGTAAGGTTAGCTGGTTCTTGGAATGCAATCTGTAATTTGCAGTTGCAGCCCCCTGCAAAAAATGGCATTAAACCTTTGCTGGAGTCATCTACGACATGTTCATAAGATATATAGCGACTCTGAATTTGACTAGGAGACAGTTCATTGTACTGACTCAATTTCTAAATGTAGTATCAGAAGAAATTGTCTAAAAACGTACAGAATTTGTATCACTACAGTAAGCCTTGACTGCGGCAGTCTAGGATCTTAGTAGACTAAGATAAAGGCAAATGTCATTATGGTTCTCACATTATGACAACAGAATTAAAGGGAAACACAGTAGGTAACTGCTAGGTGCAGTGCAATGCTGTTTGAACAGGAACTTTGACAGACTCCCATTGCTTACTCACCTGGTTCCATGAGGCATTAACAACTCCTTGAGAGCAAGTTAGTGATATAAATGAGAGAGAATCGAGCTCTATAACTCTAATACAGTTTTTCCAAATTTATAACCACATAAAGAAATTTATGCAAACCTTGGCTCTTATTTTGAATGTGGTGGGCAAAAAAAATAAAAACAAAAGACACTTTCTGGCCAGTATTATCGGATAATTCTGAAAACTACTGGTTAAGTGATACAGATTTCAGGTTATAAAAACCAGTTTTTTTTGTACATGCAGCCACTTTTTAAAATAAGACACCAGTCCAGCTTACTATTTTTTAATATATGTATACATGTATATATAAAAGCAGGCATAGGACACCCTTGTTAAAAGCAACAGGACATGCATGTACACACTGTGCCAAAGTACAACCCTGGTTCTTTGTTATCTGGTTCTTTGTTCTGCTGACTGGAACTGGACTCAGTGAATGTAATTGTGAGCACTGCCAAACACAGCAGGGTATCACAGGCAACTTAGAATCGGTCCTCTTGCAGCAAGCAAACATGTTCTTACATTTCTCCAGGCAATTTTCTTGTATGCAGTTCATTCTTCCAGGAGTATAGGAGAACTTGAATAGGAACACCATTAACAGTGAAGAAAACAGGGGTAACTAAGATTCATTAAGGATGCTTGCACAGCTTGTGGAGCCCACAAACACGTTATCCTCTTTTTATCTCATTTACTGTGAAGCAGAAAAACCAAACAGTATCCACTAGATGAACACTCACACACATGGAACTCTGTGCATGCCAAACGAATATGCCATGATGCATTAGTTCACTCCTACAAAAACCTCTCCGTCACAGATACTGCACCTGTGTTCCCTTCAGCACGGCAGGCCACTACATGCTGGCAGGCTACAGAAGCTCTGGAATTCTGCATTGGCATTCAATAATATTTTTTTTTATGCAGTGATCTAAAAGCTCTTAATAAAGTAGGATGACTTTAATGATCCTCCATGGTGCAGAAAAGTAAATGTTATGCTTGGTGCCAGTCGGTTTCCCCGATTTTGCTCTCCAGTAACAGCACAGCATCGTGCTCATGGGTCAGTAACAAAGTTTGGAATTCAGGTGCTTCCTACTGCTCCTTTCTAGCTGCACACTTCTAATATATATCTATTTCTGGTGTCTCGTTTGAGCAACCTGAGCTCAAGAAAGTGAAAGTGAAAATAATTTTCAGCTTTTTATAGAATAATAGTGCCATTTAAATTACGTGAATTATAGCCGTTTGTGATGCATATCCTCGTCACTGATATCAATTAGTGCTGATCATGTTTATCTTCTAGCAATGCAATTGCATTTAGTCAGCACAAGCATACACAGAAAGTACGAAACCTAAGTTTTAATAATGATTTGCATCCTACAACAGTGAAGAGATTTAAGAAATTTTGCCATTGATTTTAAAAAAAAAGTTAAAAAACGAAAAAAAGAAGAAAAGTTATTAACAAGTTGGAGATTACTTAACTTTCCCTGCAAATACGTTTATATTAAAACACACAGCTATGCTCATAAGTAGTACAACCACAAAGAGTACCAATGAATCAATTGCACGTTGCTCTTATAACTTGGCTGACAATTGTACTGTTGCAGAATTACAGTTTGGAGATGGGAAGCATGCACGTTAAACACACTGGCACTTAGCAGCTCTTTTTTTATCCTTTTCTTCCTGAAACTGCATGGGGAATTATTACCTGACTATGGTAACCGGCAATTACAAGAAAAAAATATATATATATGTATATAAATAGAGTAGATGTTACATTTCTAAAATGGAAGCGGGCAAACAAATAGAACAGCTACATCATGCGAGTTACTAAGGATGTTGGGTTTCCTTAAGCAGAACGTATCACATCGTACAGGTGACAATCGATGCTTCTGGCAGCTGGTAATGCACGCTACGTGCATTTAAAACAGCATGAGGCTATGTAAAAGGTGATAGCCAGGTAAATACTGTAGTGGCTTCTCAGTGCTGGAGGCTTTCACAGCAATGTGATGCCATACATCAGGAGTTGCTTACAGTCGCGGCTATAGATTTTAAGTACTGGGTGAAGAAACACATTTGTTGAGGAAACCTAAAGCCTTAAAGTTTGATGCGCTGCATTTGCCCCATGCCATTTTCACAGGCACTAACAGCACGTTAGGTTCTGCTGTCTTCAACTCTGCCAAAACCCACAGATCAGCTTTCAAGTGGGTTTAAATATTTATCTCTGGATCTGCTATTTTCAGGCTCTGCATTCAAGCCTAGCCATTTCCGCACGCTCTCTCAACCCAAGCATGGCAGGTGTTTAAATGGCAGAGGATGACAACAGCTCAGGTGGAGCCGCAGCCCCCCCTGCCCCCAGCAGGCAGACACTTGGCAGGAAGGCAGCATGCAGCCACCCCGGCCAGGCTGGGGCAGGGCTCTGCCACTGACTCATTCCACAAACTCGCAGTGTTCTCAGCACTGAGATCAGGAATTAAAAATGTTCCCGTTTTCACGGGCGAAACGTATGTAGCCGCGTTTCAAAAGTTTTGCCTTCCTTATAACTAATGTTTGCGAGAGGAATCAAAATATTTAAGGGAACCATGCTGTGAAATGACAGTTGTTATATAAATGTAGAAGTATAGAAAACTTAGCAAAAAAATACCAAGGAAACAGGGCTGAAATCTTGATTTAAGACCAGATTTTTACAAGCTACTTTCCTACTACAAAGATCTCCTTCCAAGGACATCTAACCATACAAATGACTCCCCAGAGGTCAGTGCTGGAACTGGCACTCTTTAATATCTTCATCAGTGACACTGACAGTGGGATGGAGTGCGCCCTCAGCAGTTTGCAGATGACACCAAGCTGTGCAGTGAAGCCAGCATGCCCCAGGGACGGGATGCCACCCAGAGAGACCCAGGCAGGCTGAGCAGTGGGCCCAGGAGAACCTCATGAGGTTCTACAAAGCAAAGTGCAAGGTCTGGCACCTGGGCTGTGGCAGCCCCCATGACCAATATAGTCTGGGGGACGTAAAGATAGAGCACAGCCCTGCCGAAAAGGACTTGGGGGTACTGGTGGATGGCAGCTGGGCATGAGCCAGCACTGTGCCCTCACAGCCCAGAAAGCCAACCGGATCCTGGGTGCATCCAAAGCAGCGCGGCCAGCAGGGCCAGGGAGGGGAGCTGTGCGTGTCCCTGATTATTACAGGGGAGTTGGACTAGATGACCTTTCCAGGTCTCTTCCAACTCTAAGGATTCTATGATTCTAAATACCACCTTTCATATTAAAACCTTATTTACTGACCATATAGAGGTGATTTTAAACAAAGCAGAACAAAAAAGATGGCAAAAGACACTAGAGCCTACTGAGAATACACTGTCAAACTTCCAATAAATGCTTAGGCTGAAGAAAACGAATGCCAGATCTAAGAACTTTAGGCAATAACAGGATAATATAGCAAAATGGAAAAAAATAAGGAAGTAAGGAAGCGGAGAGATCCGGTTTACAATTACTGGTGGCACTTGAAGTTACGTTTTATAAATACAAACCTTGTGAAGGAGTGCCCTGTCACAGGGCACTACAGCACTGGATTCTGGGCACCCTCAGGTTCATGTGGACACTTGAGTTCTCTACTGGAACCAAACACCTTGACCAGCCTGCCCAGAGCCACCGACTGCCTCTTTACCAACGAGTGCACTCCTGACCTTGCATGCTGGTACTTCTGCCACCCAGAAAGAGCAGTGGGCATCACACTGGGAATCATATGCAGGAAATCACACCACACAAGCATATATTCATACAGAACACTTGTACCAAGACTGGTCACTCTATATGTTTATCCCCTGGTTTTAGTGGTTCCTCCAAATGCAAGAGCAGGAACCACAACAAAAATTCAGAAAGAACTGATGGCCTGTAGCACCGCATTTCTGATCCACTGCACCAACTGACACAGTTTAGCTGCAGAACACTGTCTTCCCAAATACAAATTTCAATTGTGATTAATGTTTTATTAAAAGAAAAGAACAAACTCTAAGATGCAGTAATACAGGTTGCATCTACACTGGCGTTTTAGTTCTGATTGGTAACTTCTGAAGCAAAGGATGTGAAACGGACTGGATAGGATCAGATCAGAGCCAGGCTGATCCCCTGAAACACACACCCTATGCACAGCAGGTTCTCAGCACCAGCCCTGCACCCTGCTAGCTTCTGATACAGACAGCCACAGGGAACCAGTCTAACAGATGAAGACAAGCAGGAAGGAGATATGTGGGTTTTGTTACTAGAACTTGGATTGTGGAACTGACAGCGAATAGAGGACACTCACAACCATGGAGACAATAAAATCAAGGACAAACCTTTCACTGAGAATTACAGGCTCGGGATCATTACTATCCATAGTAATTTCATTATTTGTTGCTCACTACTAACTCTATGTCGTATTTTTACATGGCAAAAAATGACCTCCTGCCTGATGATATTTCATGGTCAATTAGGCTGTGGTCCACAAGACAAGCATTTCAGGACACAGCTCTGATCTCTCTATGATAGCCACATTAACTCTAAAAATATGTGTTCTATTTGTTCTAAAATAATTTAAAAAATCAACAACAAAACCCAGAATCATGCTCCAAACAGATCGCAGAAATGTCTCATAATACCAATTTTTCATGAGATACCACAACAGCCAGAGACAATAATTCCATCACCCTTTTTATTGTGTGAAAATTCTCAAATAACCTGCAGGGCTGGACACTGGATATCATGTTGCCTTTCAAATTCACCTCTGTCATCCATACAACAGCAGCTGCAAAAGATTCCCAATCCCTCTTCATCCAAAGCACCTAGTGTCACATCTCAAGAAGACCCACATGAAGTAAACTTGTGCATGGTTTGTTTGGGAAGCATAGAAGCACGGCAGCTGCTGTAGACAAACATCATTTCCTCTACCAGTACACCAAAAATACCAGGCCACTTTCGAACCAATCGTGGTTGTGGAATGATTGCTAGAGGTGACTTGGAAATTAAGCTTATATTAAAGATACAGTGTTGTTCACACATTAAGGAAAGGTACAAAAGCAGAGTGCAGCTGGCATGCAAGGAATCTGTTCTACAGAAGTTCCCTAGGCAACCTTAGGTGTTGGCAACATGAGGGGAGCTTAATGTGCTGGCTCTAAGAGGAACAGCATGAGGCGGAGCAGAGTGAAGACACCATGTCCAGGTCTGTGATACCACTGCTGGGATGGGAACCTGATGGTACTACAGGACTGATAAGCTGCATATTTGTTACCTGGAGTCAATGGTCCATCATTTTTTGAGAAAACACCGTCCTCTGGATGATCTTTGCTCATTGTAATACCAAAACACACCTCCTCCACAAAAGCTACCTGCCTCCAAGGTGCAACCGCCCCTCATTGAGCATGTGCCCTGAATTCTTCTAGTCTATACCTTTAAAAGTGAAGCAAGAGGATTGCACACCAATCGTAACAAAGGTATGTATGACTGGAGGCACTCAAGCTCCACTTGAAAAATAAGAAATAGCATGAGAATGGCTTAAGAGAGGAGGATGTCACAGAAGATAACATCGGACATCAGGGATGAACCACCTCTTATTTCTGGGAGCAGTTGGCAGGCTGAGATTCTCCTTCCACCCACAGGGACACCTTTGGGTAAGATCTGTAACACTTGGTTATACTGAGCATTCCCTCAGGAAAGTTAGACACCTCTATAGAGTTGGTTTTATAACTTGATGCGCTTGTGGACAGGCTTCTCCTTCCTTTGCATATGCTTTGCAGACGGTAAATTTATCACCAGCAATCCCAAGCACTGGCGCATCTGCTGCTTCAATAAACTACACTATTCATGAATCTAGCCATGAGAGTTCTCACTGAACACAACCAGGTTCCTTAAGTATGACCATGGGAGTTCACTGAACACAACTAGATTGAAAGCGTCTCATGTTATTAGTACATCTGTAATAGTGATAGTTCAATATATGTGGCTGGGCTATTATCACTGAATTGGGCACCACTTAGAATCTAAGCCCAGCCGTCCCTCCAATATCTGAGCACAGTCTGGAACACAAGGGGTTTATTTTCTGCCAAATTATATTGTGCTTTAATGAAACAGTGGTGGAAACACTGGCTCTAGAAGAGCTCACAACATACCCATTATTGTAGTAAGAAATCTAGACATCAACATTAGTAATTTACTAAAGTAACTTACTAAAGTATCTGACACTCTTATCCAGATATGAATAACTGACACAAAACTAGGGGCTAGGAACAGCTTTTTTTTTTCCCTTTCATCATCAAATCTCTGTTGCCAAAGAGGAATTGTTCCAACGAGGAAGCAGTTTACTTTCTCCTTGAGTACGAAGACAAAACATGAATCTAATGATGTCACAGCGTAGTCCTCCTAGAAGAGTGAATTAGATGGTTTTTTTTTTTTTTTCAGAAGAGCTGATTAAATGCTTCATACTTAGTGTTTGAGAATCAGAACTTTCATGTGTCTCACCTGCCCCCGCTCTTAACAGCAAGAGAAGGGATAGATGCAGAAGTGGTAGCACTGCCAGCGGGACCAGGATTGGAGCTGTGGTAGGAAGCACTTACACGAACAGCAGGTCCTTGTTACCCAGTGGAGCACAAGTATGCTGCAGCCTATGGCATTCCTCACTTCACTGCAAAGGAATTGAGTTATCACCACCAGACGATTCCAAACTAATTTTGCAGGTAATGAGTAGTTCCTACTACTAAAATCATCGGTTGACCGAGTTCTAACCACTAGCATTTGTGACTTAGTAGGACAACAACGCTGTCTCCGGAGAAATGGTACAAGTGTTTAAAGGATGGGCCACTACATTGCGCTCAAAAATGTGTTTGTCTCTCCACAGTCACATCAGCAGCCTTTTCAGAAGCGTACGTGGGCAGTTCTGTGGGTCCTGGTGCCACCTAGGGGAAAGCTGCAAAAGACCAAGGAGCATATCACAGGCAGGACAGCATCATTTAATCAACGTTAACTCTCCAAACTTGGTCCGGTTGACCTAAGTTTGAGACATTAGGAGCACATATTAAATGATGTCATTTGTTTAATTAAAAATGTGAGTTGGCACACATGGGCTTATTAGAAAAAGTAAGGCAGAAGCAAACGATGTGAAAATCTTACGAATGCTAGAAAAATTATTTAACCACTAGACAGCAAACCAACCAGTTCTAGATACGGCGTTTATCTGTTTTTCTAATCACCATGAACATACACAAGGGCATCAAGTCTACGAAGACTTCTATATACACACGTGTTTTACAAGCTTGCATTTTATCTCAAACACCTTAGACCAAGTACAAATATCCTGCATTGGCTAGAAGCAATATCTTTCCTAAATTGTTTAATAACGTCCCTGCCAGTAATATAACAGACCATTTCTTACTGCCTTCTCGAACACGGTGTTGACATCAATGAATGCCATTAACAAATGAACACCATCACCACCAGCAGGAAAAGAAACAAACAAAAACCAGAAGCAGAACTGGGCTGACCCTGAGGTGGGGGCACGCCTCCATTTTTATCAGTGCTTTAATAATAGCCTGAAAGTAATGTTTTATTTGCAAAAGAGCTTTACAGGAACAGCGTGAAAATGCATTTACTCCTGCATATAAATTCTTTTTCTCACAGTTCTTCCCAGAAATATCTTTTATTATTAATTCAAAAGGATGAGACAAGCCTTTTTCTCCTCTTTCTTTATGAGTCTTCTGATGAGATGGAAGCAAAAGGCACTTACCTAAACACAGTAGGAACTGAGGACAAATTCCAAACCACTGTAAGTGTCACGTAAGGTAGATATTACTAAAGAAACAAAACAAAGCTGTCCATATTTTAGCTGCAAACGTTAGCACAAGTTGCATCTAAAAACAAAATAAAAACTGAATTAATTATGAAGCTGGAGGGAAAGCATCAATCAGATGGACTAAGAATGTCCTCTTTAAAGCAGGAACGGAGAGATGTATTATCAAACAAAAGCTTTCAGCATTTCAGAGGGCATGAAACATGGGCAGGGATCCACGGCCACACAAAGGTGCTGCTCAGTTCTATCTTTAAAAATGTTTTATGCAGTTGTGTACTGCAGCCGGAGTTGCCTGTGGAATTGGGTGTCATAATCAGCATGGAAAGGCAATGAGTTCTCCTTCCCCTGCAGATCACCTCAGCATGAAGCCACACATCTCAACAGCAACAAAAATCAGTTGCTACTGAGAACTTCCCAAGGTGTTTCTAAATCAGTAGCTTGGTGCTCACCCTAAAAGTCACCGCCTTCTTTTAACCTTCAGAAAAGCAGAAGGTCCAGCACAGTCTCTGAATATTGGCAGCCTTTAAGTTCAGGATCACTAAGAGGATGGAACGTATGCTCATGTAACCACGGCTGCTTTCAAACAGGTGGAACACTCAGCAGCAAGACCGGGTGTAAAAGGGACGAGGTGGGACATTCTGTATTTGGGGGAGGTGGTGCAGAGGGTGTCTAGTACATTGTAGAAGAATGAGAAAAACCTTACACTTGCCTGCCAGAAATTTACAGACACTCACAGAAGTCGTCCAAATCATAACAACCACTGTCTGGACAACTTTTTAATCAGAAAGTCCAATTCTGGAAAGAAATAATCTCTTTGCAAACAAGTACGAAAATTAGGGACCTGTGGCAATCTCTGAGTACTAAGGATGCCATAAGATCAGAGATCAGTACGCAACGTGAAGATCACCAAACTGATGTTCTAAGGAAAAAGAGAATCACCCAGGTATTATGCATTTCCTATCTTTTCCTGAGATAAATTATGTATAATCCTGTCACAAAGCCCAGCCACTTGCAATGAAATGACAGGAAGAAAAAAAAAAAAAAGGAACAACAAAACTCATTGTCTACAATGGAAGTTCAGAAGTTTAACTCTTATGCTAGTAGGACATTAATAAGGTCTCAGTCATTACTTGGTACTACACCTAATCTGTCTCAGTACATGCAATTGCTAGCTCCTTCTTCCACTGCAAAGCTATACAAACAGTGTGTGCGGCATCAGCCTGCAATCTCAGTAGGAACGTGTCTAAGCTCAGGTCCCTTTGCCAAAATGTGACACATATGTATACACTTTGTATGCATTTCTTTCCCATAGCCAAATGAAGACTCAAACAGTGTTTTAAATTTCCACCTAGGCTGCAATTGCATGACTAGAACTTGGTTTAAATGTTAATTTGTCTGACCACAGAAAGAGGATCCTTCTTCTATCTCATTTGCCGCTCAATTTTGTCCAGCTTACATGCTTCTGTACCAACCAAAGCATTTCTGTTCTTAATAAAGATGTGCATGCAGGCATTTTCTGAAGATGTTTGTTCTGTTCTCACTCAAGTGTTTGAAGTTAAAAAGCACTCAGCTGCTTGAACAACGGATGAAAGCAAACAGAAGCGAGCACAGCCAAAACATGACATTTATTTTTAATTTTTGGTAATGTGCCAGAAAGTTTCCTTGCACCCTTTTTCAGAGACTCATAGACTGGCTTGGGTTGGAAGGGACCTTAAAGTTCACCTAGTTCCAACCCCTGCCATGGGCTGGCTGCCCACCAAGCCCGGCCTTGGGCACCCCAGGGATGGGCACCCACAGCTCTGGGCTGCAGTGCCAGGGCCTCACCGCCCTCTGCGTAAAGAATTTCTTTCTAACTCTAACCTCATCTCCCCTCTTTTAATTTAAAGTCATTCCCCTTTGTCCCATCACTATCAAACCATGAAAAAGCTGGTTCCCCTCCTGCTTATAAGTTCCCTTCAAGTATCGGAAGGCCACAGCGAGGTCTCCCTAGATCCTTCTCCTCTCCAGGCTGAACAAGCCCAGCTCCCTCATCCTTTCTTCATTGGAGAGGTGCTCCAGCCCTCTGAGCATCTTCGCAGCCCTCCTCTGAACCCACTCCAACAGCACCACATCCTCCTTGTGCTGAGGCCCCAGGCCTGGATGCAGTACTATGGATGGGGTCTCATGAGAGCAGGGCAGAGGGGGACAATCCCCTCCCTGCCCGCTGCCACCCCTCTGCTGATGCAGCCCAGGACACTGTTGGCCTTCCAGGCTGTGAGCGCACACTGCTGGCTCATGTCCAGCTTTTTGTCCACCAGGACCCCAGGTCCTTCTCCGCAGGGCTGCTCTCCAGGAGTTCTTCTCCCAGTCTGCACACACATCTGACACTGCCCCAACCCACAAGCAACACCCTGCACTTGGCCTTTTTGAATCTCATTAAGCTCACATGCGCCCACTTTTCAAGCCCGTACATGACCCTCTGGATGGCACGCCTTCCCTACATCGCATCAGCTGCACCACCCAGCTGTCATCATTTACCAGAGCGGTGCGCTCTCCTTGGCCAGTCCCTTCTGATCAATGTACCTGTGGAATTCCTTCTTGTTATTTTTCACATCCCTTGCCAAGTTCAGTAAATGCTTTCCAGTAAATGTAGTTGTTCTGGACAACAACAACAAAAACCACCCATTTTTGATAATGCTTTCCATTTTGCTTATGGAACCAGTTCCAGATGAGGAAAGCAAGGCTTTTTTCAATCACCATGGCAGGCTTGATGACACTACACAGACAGCTAACGACAAAGGACAGATCTTCAGCGATTTTTTGGTTGTTGTTCTGTACAGAAAGGAAGTTACATTCATTAAATCAGGAAAAACTGTTAGTACTTAGCTACCACATACCACTGCATGATTGGTGTCACAAACCATTACAAAAGGCAGTATGTTTGACTGCAAACATGCAGAAGAGTAATGTTTGCACTCTACATTACACTTTCATGTTTCTTACTTAAAAATGAATAGCTGCTACCATTGAATTCAACAGGATGTTCTTATATTTGTCATATATATACAATCTGTTACGAAAACATACTGAAACCTGCATAAGTTTTTTTTTTTTAATAGTTACAGTAGATTTTATTCACTTTTATGAGCAGATAACTTCTATTTGGACTTCAATATAGTTAATACCATGTCCTTTAGCAACCGTTTGAAGAAGGTTTCACTGTGAGAAGTTACAGGCTTTTTAAATTAATGTCATTTTTCCAACCACCCTAAATTTGATGAAAGCTTTTGGCATCTCTTACTGATTAAAATCAAAATCAGTGGCAGGCTGAGTACCTCAGACCAAACTTGTTTTGATTCTGGTGTTTTTATTAACATGCTTGTTATATATAATGAACATGCAACATATAAAAGGGGTTTACAAGTCCTTGACAGTAGCCCCCTGAAGGAGGCCTACAGGAAAGCTGGAGAGGGATTTTTTATAAGGGCACGTAGTGACAGGACAAGGGAAAACGGCTTTAAACTGGCAAAGGGTAGGTTTAGACTAGGTATTAGGAAGAAATTCTGTACTGTGAGGATGGTGAGACACTGGAACAGGTTGTCCAAGGCTGTGAATGCCCCCTCCCTGGAAGCACTCAAGGCCAGGCTGGATGGGGCTGGGAGCAGCCTGCTCTAAGGGAGGTGTCCATGCCTATAGCAGGGGGGTTGGAACTAGATGATTGTAAGGGTCCCTTCCAACCCAAACCATTCTATGATTCTATGTTCTGCTACAAGATCCTATGGAGTATGTCTCCAGCATTAATTACACTGGAACCTGCGCTCCAAATACTTATAAATCACCACGGTTCTGAACACCGCTTGGTCTTTAAATAATGGACCTTAAACAAATTCTTAATCATTAATTATGCAGTTGAAGGGCCAAAATGGTAGGTGAAATGTGGAGAAAATGTTGGAACAAGAGCTTTAAATTCATTCCCATTTACTCTCCCCTTGACAGCAAAGCCACAGTAAGAAGCTCCATGCCTCAGCCTCACCTCCACATGTTTTCACCCAACTCTCATCATTGTTAAAAATATTGTGAAAAACATCCCTGGCATGTGGAACCAAGCCCTTCTGTCCCAGTTCTGTATACATTCTCAGCTTCCAGTACATGACAGCGTGAAGCAGGCTGAGTAAAATTAAGGGAAAAAGGAGACGATGTAGAAGGTTGGTAGAACTCCTTAAGATGGAACTGCTGCCAAAAACTACTGAATCACATTTCACACTGATGTCCTAAAAGGTGGGAGATAGCAATGAGTGTTCCTATGTCAGCACGCCCTATCTTTTTGTGAATGATGATTACTGAGTAGTGACCACTCAATACAAATAATTGTAGTGTACTGTAATGTGTTTCATGGTTTGTTAACACCCGAAATTTCATTTCTGTCCTCCCGTATCCTGGAACACACAGCACCCTATCTTTACCCGCTTCTGAAATGAACTGTAACTGATCACCAAGTATCTCGACCTGATTTTGACCCAAGATATTCCAGTACATACCACTTTGCACTGAATCATGTCAAATCAGTTCTTGAACAAATTTGACAGGAAACACAGCAATGCTCGCTTATCTAGATGAGATCAAGCCTGAGTCCTTGTAAATGATGCACTAGGCATTGCTTTAGCTCCACAGAAAGCGGTAATTCTGCAGTGAGAATTATGCAGTCTTTGTTCAACCATAAAATTAAAATAAGGGATACCCTAAGGAAAACAAATTTAGTGACACTGAAGTGAGATACACTTTTCAGAAAAGTAGACCAAACACTGTAGGTTTTTCTGTAGCTGAGATTATCACGTTAAACACTGTTCTACAAATAGATAAATTGGTGTTAGCATCTGAAGGAACCACAGTTGTCAAAATGATGTGGATATAAGATCTTACAAATGAGCTGATCATCTGCCAAGATCAGAATGAATCTCCTTTTTCATATTCACAGTTGCACACTTTGCTGTCTTACATCCCTCTATACCCACTAAAGTCAGCTCACCACTCACCACACCGAGTGCTGAATACACACATAAAATGTGACAATTTCAGGGCCTTATTTACATGCTGCTATAAATTGCTTTTCAGTCTTCTAGTGAATGTCACGATGTACTGGACAAGGTTTCTACAAACCACAAAACGTAGTTCTCTGACATGAGATTTTCAACATACATAACATTTAATCGCCCTTGGTAACAGTGTGAGTCTTTTCGCATTCACATTTTACTTAGAATTGTTAAGCCTGAGAGCTTAATTAACAGTGAGATTTTTACTTCAGTCTGGAGAAAATTATTTTATTTATGCAATCAAACATCATACACATTCTGAGTAAAACAAACCAAGCATACAACACAGAGGGAAACCTCCCCCCAATAAGTAACCCTCATGTAAAATAATAATGCAGTGGAAAAATACTAAAAGTAAAGAACAGAAAAAGCACGAAACCTCATTACATACTTGCAACTCTAATCAGATTCAACAGGTTCCTCAACCAATGCACATCTAGGAAGATGGAAATAGCTTAATGTTAAAGGACATTTAAAAGAATCACCCTGTAAAGACTACAATGACTTTAAATTCACGTCATCTATTACTTTTTCTTGTCATTATGGCATTATATAAAGGACTAGAATGACTCCATCTGGAACGCTGTATCAGCTACAGGAAAGAAGGGGACAGATTCTTTAGCAGTCTGTTGTGATGGAACAAGGGGAAAATGGTTTCAACCTCAAAGAGGGAAGATTTAGGTTGGATATAAGGAAAAAGTCTTTTGCCGTGAGGGTGGTGAGGCACTGGCACAGGTTGCCCAGAGCTGTGGTGGATGCCCCGTCCCTGGAGACTTTCAAGGCCAGGCTGGATCAGGCCCTGGGCAACCTGATGGAGCTGTGGTGTCCCTGGGCACTGAGTTGGACCCTCAGATGTCCCTTCCAACTCTAAGGATTCTATGATTCTACAGTGTCCAAGGAAAAAAAAAAAAAATAAAGGAAAAGAGAATAGCAGGAACTTCAGACAATGGTAACAAGAAAGATGAGGTCTCAGCAGTTAAACTCTATTGGCCATTAAATAATTCGGACCACAAAATAATCACTGGGAGTATTTTGGAAGTGCTCACCAAAAACAGCTTCAAAAAAGCTTCTAATCAGCAAAGATTCACCTACCCACAGCACCCAGGGCAGTCACCGACCCGCGGGGTCACGGGCCGAGCCCTAGAGCAGCAGCATCCTTTAATCTTACCCTTTGCTGGATGAAGTTCCTCTGCCTTTCTCAACTAAAGGAACGGCCCGTCTCGCATTCAGTGAAACTCTATCAGATCATCCTTCTCTTCCTGCCTTCGAGATCCTGCAATTTTGAGACTTCTCATGGTTTGGAACGTGTTTTCACCTAAAAACCGTGTTTTCACTAAAAGCCACTGCAATCAGGATTCGCTGTTGGCGACCTCGTTCCCTTTCCCCTGTGTAAACGTTACCATTTCTCCCCTCCAGCTCTCCCCGTTTATCCGTACCGCTCAGCCATCCAGCACGCGCCAGCGCCTCGCCTCGCCACTCCGCCCCGCCCCGCCCCGCCCCGCCCCGCCCCGTCACGCACCTTCCGCCCGCAGCTCTGAGCGCCGGAGAGGGCGGGGCGTCGCTTCCCGCGCGGGAGTCGGCCGGGCCGGGCCGGGCCTTACTGTGCTGGGGGGGGGGGAGGATAGGGCCCGCGGCCCCGCATTACCGCCGCTGGGTGGGTAGGGGCGCGGTGGCGCTGCGGGGGCTGCCGGGGGAGGTGGGTGAGGCTGTCGTGGTTGTGGGCTTCCGCTGGGCGACGGCGGGGTGCTGCTGGCTGTGAGTTTGTGTATCCGAAACCCGGCAGATGCCGATGAAAGCAGAGATGAAGGTCGGCTGCCTTTCCTTCCGCCAGCCCTACGCCGGGCTGGTTTTAAACCGGGTCAAGACCGTAGAGACTCGCTGGCGGCCGGTGCTCGCTAAGTACCAGAACCGCACCGTGGCCGTTCATATCGCCATTAAGGACTGGGAGGACGAGTCGTGGAGAGCGATTCTTCTGGACAGGTTGGGAATGACGCCGGAGGAAGTGCAAGAGCTGCTGGATAAAGGGGAGCAATTCGGCAGAGGAGTTATCGCAGGTAAGCAGCCTTGGACCGCCCGTCTCCGAGGAAGCCTTTCATCTGTCAGCGTATTGCTTCACGCGGCCAGGCTCGCGGTGGCGCTGCCACCCCGCTGTGCCGGCACTGCGCCTGCGCCCCGGGCCGAGCTCCTCGGCGGAGGATGGCAGTGCCGCTTTCTGTTTTCTGTCTTTGAGCTTATGAAGTCTTCAACCGTTTTACGGTGCTCATGGTCAAGCTGTGTTATGGCATTGCTTTTCATGTCGTGTTAAATCAGTTCTATTTCAGTTCTACAAATGCTCCGTCAGTCTTATTACTTGGGCAGGGAATGATTTTATTCTTGTAACACAAAGGATAGAGTGATGCTTTTAAAATTATTTTGTGCTGAAGAATAATCTATGTTTCTGCTCTGAATACTTACCAAGTTTGTGTCAAGCATTCACTCTTACCATGTGTGTCAGTTCTGTTTTCACACCCTGTATCTTGCATTCTCATTTGTGTATTTTTAGCTATTCCTGCAAGACAAATTACTTCTATCGCACGTTGCAGAAGATTGTTCTGGTTCTGTGGTGCTGAAAATTGTTAGGTACTAAGTTACATTAGTAACCTTCATGTAAATTGCTTGCTAAACTGTGGAGTAGTTGTAAAAGCTTCCTTGGTCTTTATTTTAGTATTATTAATCTTTAAACAACATTACCAAATGTCGCAAAAGGAAATTTCAAAGTAAGTAAATTTTACGAGAGTAAAAAGAGAGCAAGAATTTCCATACAGCTTAATGATTTTAAGGAGTCCTGATATGAGAACTTAATGAAACTGTTTCAAGGACAAATGTAGGTGAGGGGTTTTTGTTAATTGTTCTAACTGATTAGATGCAGGCTTCTTCTAACAGAATGATCTCTGCACTGTATTATTACTGCATGCTTCTGCTGCTCGCCTTACCAACCTCAGTCACATTAGCTGTCTTCTGCAGCGATTGACACTTGTTTAAGGTGTGTGTATTTTGTTCTGTGTTCTTCTGGCAATATGAATTAGCTGCTTCATATGTTCTCTGGGAGGTTTACTGCTGGAAACTTTTCCAGTTACTCAAACACCAACTAATTGTTTTTGTTTTCTGACACAGGATTAATTGACGTTGGAGAGACATCCCTGTATCCAGAAAATTTACCTCCTGAAAAGATTTTGGAGCTGGAAAACAAAGCGGTTCTCAGTAATCTAGAACAGAAATACTTGACTGTTATTTCAAATCCAAGATGGCTCCTGGAACCAATTCCTGCAAAAGGGAGCAGAGGAGTGTGGCAGGTGAACATCCCTGATGAACTGATCCCTTCAGAGTCATAGGAGTTGCCCCACGCTGTGTTTTTCCTTCCTAAATGTAAACTACTTCTTGACAAGTCACCTTCTTAAATACCCGTGAATTGATTAGTATTCCTTCCAAAATAATTGCTTGAAGAGTTGCTATCTTGAAGGAAGATAATCAAGATCCCATTTTTATAACCATTACTGAAAATGATTGATGTTTTACTGATTTTTTTTATGTACATAAAAGTGTAAATAAACCAGAATTTTCTAATACATGGTCGAGGTAATGCGTGCTGATTTAAAATGTGACTCCAGGCTAATGTTGTATGACGCATGTGTATCTGATTACATAAGGAAAAATTTAGAATCTTCAGAAAAATGAAACTTAAGAGCAGGCTTCTATCATTAAAACTAATGCTAGCAACCTCTCAGTCAGCTGCTATCTGAAGCAATTTCTTCAAATTTGGGATTACAAACCACCACTGGGAAACAGAATTGCTTAGAGATTGCATAAATCTTGTGCAATGATCTTGAACTCTTTTCTAAATGAAACTATTTCCTGGTAGGAAGCCCACACATTCTCTTCCATGAAAGCCAGTGACACCCATCCCTCTTAGTTTCGGTCTATGGTTGTTCCCTTTTAGGCACTAAGCAGGATTCCACTGCAAAAAAAAAAAAAAAAAAGGAGAACTGGAGACTTTAAGACAGACTATTTGAACATTTGCATGCCTTTCCTTCAAGCTATTGAGAACAGACTGTCCTTCCCCTTATCAGCAGTTCCCTGTGCAGGCAGAACACCCGTGCTTCTCCTTGGGTGGCATTTGTTTGACTCGGGACTCGGCAGATGCAGGGAATACCCTTCTTTTTTTGTACAAAGCTTTGCTTGCACTTTGGTAGCAGGTGAGGACAATATTAAGTTTGGGCTGCAGGAGAAACGTACTGAAAAATGCAAAGAAAAGGAGATGGCTATCACCATTCCAAGAATGAAAAACACAGAGAAATGATAACTAAGAATTTTAGTCTCAAAATACATCAAAAGGGACTTTCAGAGGCATTCTCTCCCTTTCATAGGTTCAGAGCAGCTGGAAATAGCCAACTTATGTTTGATCAGCATAGAAATGCTATTCAAATTCTAACCTCAAAAACTGATAAACAAAAGGCAGTCGGTGCGTATGTTATCATCTTCAGTTCCTATGCTGAAAATGCTTACTTGAACATAAATGTGCCATGCTAGGACATTCTGAGTTGCTCCCACGAAGAGGATCTGACACATACACCCCTAGCTGCTGCTTCATCTAGAGAGCTTTTGAACAAGCCAAAACTCGGAAGTATTTTCTGCTGAATCCCTAGAGATTAAGGTAAAGAGTGAGATGATTTATGTTTTCAATTTCAAAACTTTTCAGAGGTCCTCTCCTTCCCTGCACTTCCTCTTTAACTGTTCTGCATAAGTCACCGCACACTGTCTGTTATCGTCCTACTGAAGAGTTTGAAACAGATTGCATTCAAAAACGTTCCAGAGCTTCTCCAAAAAAATACAGATGGAAAGCCACCAGCTTCAGCAGAGCTCTCCTTAGAAGAATTAAGCACGTTCTTCTTGGCTGGGGTTGATGGAAAAATCTTTTATTCAACTGGAGATCCTGAGGTTGTATCAGAAGTGACTCTTGTTGTGTACCAGGACAGAAGTTGAGTCTGCCAAGTTAACTAGCTTGCTCAGAAGACAAGCAAACTTCCTGGTGAAGAAAACTCTATTTTTTTCCAGCTTGACTGAATCCTTCAGCAGAAGGCAGTTACGGCACCAGCTGGACTGCATCCTGCTAGCCAGCCCATGGCACCAGGGGAGAAGCCCATCCACTCATTGGTCCACAGGGAGGAACAAGGGGGGCTGCACTGCTAGAAATTAAGCACTCCCTCTTTGCAGTTTTACAGTCGCACACCTTTCACACACAGAGAAGTGTCCATACACTCTTATTGCCATACTAAAAGTAAGGAAACATGATCCATGATATTTAAGCTACCTAAGCTTGGGTTCGTGCAAACAGAAAGGGGAGGTGCAAGGATGCGAGAGTATCAGATAGCTGGTGGTAGAACCTGGGGGAATATGGGTTTCAAAGACTAATTTCTGCAAAGCAGCTGGAGGCCAAGCAAGCCTGTGAAGGCAGTTTTTCTCATTGAGAAGAAAGGAGAGATCTATCTCAACATGGGCCAGATCCTTCTTTGAACAGTTTAATCATCCACTACACTGAAGCTATCATACAAAAATTTAGTAACAAAGACTGAGTTAAGATATTTGTATCAGCTAACCAACAGCTGTAAAACCCACAACTAATCTTCCTGGCATAGATTACGCACACAACGCAAGAGGCAACAGTTTATTAAACAGCCAAACTAATGAGAGAGTGGCATACACATTGCTCAAGAGGAGTTAGAAACTGAACCTGGAAAAGCAACTTCACTCCCAAGCCAGTGCAAAAACTGAAATACATAACAATTTACATAGCTAACTCAAAAGCATCATGTAAGCTGCTATACATTCAATTTCCTCCCAAAAAGCTTTCCAGTCCTTCCTTAGAAGCACAACACACCTGTGCTTTCACAATTAATCTAATGATTGTGGCTGAAGAGAAAAAAAAAAAAAAAAAAAGAGTAAAGAGGTACTATACCAAGACATCCACAAAGTACTCAGCACAGACGTGGAAAATGAGTGTATTTAGGACCTGAAAGACACTCGGAATAGAATAGGCATTTCATACAGGCTTTTTAAAAAAATACTTTTAGATAATACTTATACTGTACAGGACGAGACTTTTAAACAATATATTACACTGCTAAAAATGTCCATATAAATACTATACAGGCAAGTGTGCCAAGTGAACCATTAGGAGGGTTCACAAAATCTCCGTGGAAAAACTCTCAATCTTCAAGATCTCTGATTTCTGTGATCCAAGCCACTGAATCAAGCAAAAGCTATTTTAAAGTAATTGGGACAAGGCATGAGATGAACTGCATTTGTCTGTTGATTCCCAGTTCCAGTTTTAACAGGTTGTCGTCATCTTAATCTGGCATATCGATGTTTAATTTAGGAGGTGGAATCACGTATTTCCCAGGACTCTGTGTAATGACCACTCCAGTCTTTTTTCGAAACATTGGTGCAATTTTCGGTGGCTCAGGAACTGGGGTTTCTTCTGCTTCTTCATTATCTTCGTGATGAAGATCATAGGAAATATTTCCATATTCACGTAGGAATGGGAAAATTTCAAGCAGGAACTGGCAGAAGTCTTTGCGAATACCAAACCACCCTAAAAAACAAACAAACAACCACCACCTTTCACATGACTGCAGAACACAGAAGTTAACTGAAGAAACCAAGACTGCTTCAGCTGCCTACGTAGGTTTTCTTCATTGTTTTCATTAGCGATCTAAAATTTTTGTTAGTGCTGTTTCTCCGTGCCACTGACCATGACCGTAACAACTGTACAGGTCAAATGATACATATACAGGTGTGTGTGCATATGTGCATATTACAGCTATACACCACAGCAAGAAGCCAGTACGTTTCATGTTAAGCAGCAACAGATCACATCAGTAAACAGATAGAACATGAGAGGCCTTGCATCACTCCAGCGATCAAGGTCACGTGAGAAGACACTCATGCCAATTTTCATTTGATATGTGTAGGTTACAGTACCAGAGATGCTGCAATGGCACAGCCTGACACATAATGGGAATACTGAACACAGATTTACTAAATACTTTTGTTGTTAGCCACGCAGTAGTATCTCATCCTTGGTATTATCATTCTAGATTAAAACAGTACCTCTTCTGTTTATCATTTATTTCCTATGTAAACATAGAAAGAGAGCATTTGATGAAGTGCCACTTGTGCTTCAGTAGATGGCACTCTTCTGTTAACCAATACCAAAGGTCAGCGTTGAACAGCATGCCCACTGGTTCAAATATTTCAGTGAACCAAGTTAAGGTAATTATTTGCCTGGGAAGATCATATAAAACCCATACCCATATCTTTGAAGAGATTATACTTGATCATCAACTGCTATGTTTCATACAGCACACAGCCCTACAAAAGATAAAATGGCTGTTTGCCTTTCCAAATTAATTTGGCTGCAAATTACCAACAGCATGAAAATTCATCCAGAACAGTTTTCTACACAGCTTCCTTTCAACTCTGAAAAATCCTACTAAGTTTTATTGCCTTGTTGTGAAAAAACACTTAACCGCAACAAGCATACCATCAATTATTAAATACTTACAGTGATTTCCTCCTTTTTGCCCAAATGTTGTTGCCATTAAAGTTATCAGTGAAAGCCACAGAGGAACAAATATGGGTATAAAAGAGAAAGAATTGTGCCCATCTAGTCTGTGTACTAGTAAAATCTAAGGAGGAAAAAAAACAGACAATGTCAGTTTGTAACACACATTTCCAAGCTTCTTTAAAAGATATACTGATCTTGGAACTTTAGCTTCAGAAATTTAAGGAAAATGGCCTCTACAGAAATATGAATTAACAGGTTCATTGTGAAACAGACTTTACAAGCAAACATTTAAAACATGATTCTTGGTTTTCCTTCATATTTACAGTTAATATTTTTTCCCAAACAAACAGGGCATCTTCATTTCAAGTTCAAAGTGAGAGAGAGCAACATTCATCACTCACTGAACAAAGAACAAGACACACAAAACTCCTTACGCTTTATCCTACCTCAAAGGTGAGCAGTGGAACTACAATTGTCATCCAGCTGACAGCCATTGTGATGTGTGTCCTCCTTTGTTCAGCAATCACATCCATTGAGCGCAAGAACAGAACAGACCAAACAATGTAATAGAGCACTACTAGACACAGGAAGGACATCAAGATCCACAGTGGAACGCAAACAACCTGAAAGAAAAAGGAGTTTACTGCTTTTTGCCCTGCCCAGTGATGCATTTTCATCAGTCTTTATTTATTTATATAAAGCAAGTATTAACAGTAAGTAACAGTAAGTAATCCACATATTAAAACAGAAGAACAAAATCAAGGGTAACGCTCCAACCGATTTCATTTCTAACAAAAAAGCTTCACAAGTCATACAGATGGTTATGAGCCATATCAACTCTCTGGGATTCCTCAGTAAGCTTTGTGAACTCCAAGCTGAAACAATCAAAAATTAAGTCAATACAGTTCAGCTTGAATAAAGCTTCTGTGATTTTGAGTGGGCTCAAATAGTACTTGAAACTGACTTTAACCTTTTCTACATTGGACACCTAACTCAAAGAGGTTTCTAAAGGAGATCCTTTACCATGTTTTTTGGAAAATAGTAAGAACAGTGATAATCATGCCTGGTTATCAGCTTTATGGCAGTTAACAGAAATCCAGATACAGAACTTTTCTATTCTAAAGCCACTTGGAACAGTAGATCTGAGCACATTTTGATGGTGACCACAGTAAATGGATTTAGATACATGACAGCATTATGAAAGTTATTTATCACACAGTATTTACCTACGCATTCCCTAACTCATCAGTCATTTTCCTGGCTGGTTTAGTGTTCCAGCTGGGAACTTTTGTTGAAGATTTTGTTTTATTTTTCCAACAACTGGCCAGAGATTAATTACAATTGATGGTATGTTTCTCTTCCCCTGAAGGAAGGAATGCTATGCTCTTACCCAAAGAACAGCCTGTTTCCCTTGACTACTGAATGAGATGTCAGACTTTCAGTGAAGGACTGTTAAATGAGCAAAATGGAGATCACAGAACTCTGACCATACACATTAACTGTTCCGTGTAGTAAATACTTATATAAAATTTAGCATTTGAACAAGTTTAAGAAGAAAACACTTTACATACAAGCCATGGCCATCTGATGATCTCATCTAGTCTGAGGGCGATAAATATGAATTGTAGAATATTGACTGAACACAAGATCTCCAGCTAAAAAGAGAAGATACATTGGTTAACACTTATCATTACAAAGCTATTTGCAAGACAACTTACGAATCAGTCAAAGGAAAAGGCCAAATTATTCAGGCTGGAAAAACAAACAAAAAAGAAATCAGGAAATAACTTCAACTGTTTTCTTTAGGTAATAAATATTGACAGAGTTTTTTGAAGTCCTTAAATTCGAAATTATGAAGTCTGTCTTTAAAAAAATTATTTTAGTTGTTGCACTAATACATTAAATCCATGTAACTTTCATCTTTAACTAAGAGAAGTCCAGTTTATAAGTCAGAGCTGTGAGGACAAAGAAATATATATAATAGTGAAAGATCACATGCAAATTCAATAATTAGGTGTAATTCAAATTCTATCTCAAGATGCCTAGTTTGTGAAGCAATATAGAAAAACAACAGTTTTCATTACAAATATTAAATGAAAGCTTGTCACGGATCACAATTGCTGCTATGCAGGAGGTGTTTCTTTCAGAGCAACCTATTTATTTCCATGGAAAGTACAACGGGTACAAAGAGCACAATAACACTATCTGATAAAGTAAATTCTCAACCACAAATGCTATTTTTCAACTTCTTCACCATTAGCTATGCATTTTTGCCAGAGATGAACAAGAGCCTGCATGGCATGTTCGTCAAAATCTGCACCAGTGGAGGTGATCCACTGTTTCAAAGCTGCTATGATTACATCATTGCTAGGAAAATGTTTCCCACATGGTCCATCTTTCATCAGCCTAAACAGAAGGAAGTCAGATGGCACCAAATTTGGATGGACTACCTGGTGTCTACGGTAGGATAGTCCAGCGAAGGCTGGTGATGCGCTCTACCATCTACAAACTGCTATTGGGCCTGGAGTTATCATGTTGCAAGAGTAAAGTTGTCTTCTCTGGCCTGACTCTGGAAAGTCAAGCCTTCACCTTAGTCAGCGTCATGATGCTGTGGTCAGAGTTGATGGTCTGTCCAGGACCCACGAAATCCAGAAGGACCACACTTTTCCTATCCCTAGCGCACACCGCTTTACATGCCGAGGGGCTGCATCATTAACTTTTTCTTCGATGGGGAATTCACGTGTTGCCACTCTATGGACTGCTGTTTTGACTGTGGCTCATAGTGGTGACATTACATCTTCTTACCAGTAATTATGTGATCCAGGAAACTGTCACCATCAGCCTCGTATTGATTCAATACGTCCTAACAAATCTGCATATGGTGTTCTTTCTGTTCCCATCTCAGCATTCATGAGACCATCCTGGCACAAACTGTGATATTCCAATGTTGCCACCATTGTTTCCAACGCACTGAAGTAAATATTCAGCTCTGTACACAATTCTCTGGTCAGAATCCACTGATTCATGCAGACGAGCTGATTGAGATGCTCTTCAATTTGTGCTGTGACAGCTGTGTATGGCTGTCCAGTATGTGACTTCAGTGACCTTCAGGCCACTGTCACCACTGCTGAGACGCACCACCCAGGCCTCACTGCGCTTGCATCCGCTGTTTGGTCTCCACAAATGTTCAGCACGTGCCAGTGAATGTCAATGGGTGCCATTTCTTCCACATGGAGGAACTCAATTCCACCCCTCTGCTTCAAACACACTTCTATACCATGTCAGATGGTATTTTCTAAGACTGCTCTTCTGCTACTAACTGTCACACAGCAGAGAAGTGGAACAGAATATTGGTGGGAAGGTTCAACCTCTACTGTCGCACCACCAGTATCTGCCTCTGATATTATGGGCCAACATAATAAAACACTAGACTCAGCAAGATGCTACTTCTGAAGTTTATGGGCCAACCCTAGGTGGGTAGAAATTTCAAAGATCAAACAGAAACATTAGCTGAAAGAAACTCAAGAATATCTGTAGTAAAGTTTAAAACATCTTCTATTTTACTGGAACACGCAAATATATAAGACATCTTTGAAATGAAGTAATTCTCAGAGGCAGACAACGTACTACTTCTCAGTAACACACATGTTGTATATCGTGTTCTCTTGAATAAATGCCTTTGAAATTTGTAGCACTGGGAGAGAAAAATTACATTCTAGCAGGTATCAGGCACTTGCATACTTCAGAAGTCTGTGCTGTTTAAGTAGAAGTTACTTTAACAAAACTAAAAAACTGGATTTAAAGTAGTTTTCTAACACCAACCTTCTGAAAAGCATAAACAAGTAGAAAACACACACACAAAAACCTCACACTTCAGCGTAAGATCAAGTAACCAGAAGAATGCAAAAGCAAATAGGGAAAAGAGTAACTAATAAATATCACATACAAAAGCAAGCTTTCTCTGAGCTGACAGTGATATTCATATATGCTACTACAACAGCCATAACCACAGGAAGTTCTTGTAAAGTCTTGGGAAATTCTTCTCAAACCCAAAAGAAACTAGTTAGACAGGAAAGGAGCTAGAGGCAGAAAACATGAAATTATCATTTTATACCTACTATCTGCATTCCCAAATTACAAATAGCACACTGATTAAGAAGGTAAGAAACTTTCAACTCTGATTATCCAGGGCTCAGGAAGCCTAGGGATACTGCTGACTATCAGTGGAAGGTATTTTTTAGTAATTTCAGTTTTTAAGTTTCTATTATTTCATATTCAGAGTTTGTGGTGCGTTCTTTTAGCACATGATAATAAAAAGACAGGTTTAAAACATACAGATATTTGGTAATTGAAAAAAAACAGAAGAGATAATGAAATGAAAGCATTATTCCCAATCCTAACTTCTCATTCTAGTAAGTCAGGGCAAACAAAGCGATGCAGCCATCTATACTATGTTTTCTGAGAGGTACTCTTAAGAATTTCATTATCTTGCATTGTCCCAGTTTTTATAAATCATAACAAGATAAGCATTACCTCCAGGGACCTGTCATGTCGGAATCCCCATACACAAGCTGCAACTGACACCGGAGATACAAAGAATAATGGCATGAAGACCAGAAGCCAAAAATGAGTTCCTCTTTCGATCCTGTCACACACCAGAACTTCGAACATCAGCAGTAGCAGGTGGATGCCTACTGCAATTAACATTGCTTTGAACTCCACACATGTTTCTCCTTCTGCTCTAAAAAGAGGTAAAGAGAGTATTCAGTTTACTTGCCAAAGAGAAAGCACACTGCCCTGCAAATAGCCCAAAACATTCTGTTTGCAGGAACTAGTTTTGAGATGTTAACCCAATTGTTGAAACTAACATACATCTCACTCCCGACTAGCCACTGCTAAAATACAGCGCTGATGAAGAAGCAGGACTTCTTCCCCATAAACCTGTACAATTAAATTATTTCCACTCGCACAAAAAAGCAAATGAAATTTTTACGATTTGAAAACTTCCTAAGGATTCAATAGCTCTGCAGATAAAAACAGGATTTCCATGTTACAGCCTAACACTCAAGTTATTTCCTAGCAATGTGCATGATAACCAAGTCTAAAATGATCTGTTTGGTTCCTGCCCCAGCTCTCACTGAATCTACACCCTTACCCACAAAATGCCTTTAGTCACCTAAATCTCCATATTCCAACAGAATATTACATTTTAGTTTTTTGGTGGTTTTTTTTTTTTGTTTGTTTGTTTAAAATAACAGCACAGTCAGAGAAACCATGTTTTTTCACAAACAGAACCATTTCAGAAAGAGGCAAATCAGACAGTTCTGAACCACACAACAGAATGCATCAGAACAAAATCCGTGCATAAAACTTTTGATTTTACATCCACCACAGACAGAGAAGTGGTATGAATTTATAACACTTGATTTAAAGAAGTTAGTTCTCTTTCCATAGCATGTTCAAGTTCACATCCCATTGAGACTAGCAGAATAGTCAGCACTTGTGCATTTAAAATTCTGAAAGCTATTTTAGCTTATACTGACAATTAGAACATCACAGTTATGCACCTCTGACAAAGAACGAATAGGAATTTATAATTTGTTCCCACAAACATCTTACTTTGCAGATGTTACATGTCTCTGCATATCAGTGTATTAAGCTACGTGAATGTCTCTTACAAAAATGTAATTCAAGCCTAAAGAGATTATCCATCTTCAGCGTATATTCAAGAATTATCAAAAACTCATTCATCTGTATACTGAGAATATACATATCAAGGTGAAAGAAATCTACCATTCTTCAAATTAATCTGTATATTTCAGAAGCTAATTTCAAAAATAATCCAATTAAATACAGCAAACTCCTTGCGCCCATAAAGACACATTTTCATATGGATTACATTAAAGCAAAGAATTCTCACGTTCAAGCAGAAAGCTAAGTCACCCCATGACAGGTTTTAGCTTCCTAAAGACAACATTCTGGAAGCTTGTGACAAATGGTTGCAACTATGATGAAGACATCCATAGCCATATAATACTGTTTGCACACATTTAAAATGATTATCATAAGCTACATGTTAACAACAAACCTTCTGGATCCTATATCTCATGGTTTTTAAAAATCTATTTACGAATATATTTCAGTAGTGAAATGTACCATGTTCCCACTGTTCTGCAAAAGAAATGCCCACAACTTACCGATACTGCGGGTTTCGGGCCCACACTCCTGTTCCCACTGAGGCACCAACAATCACCATCAGCTTCCACAGCCAGATTGGAGCAAACACAGCCCAGTAACTCCACTGAATTTTGTCATCCAGACGTAGCGACAGCAACACAGAGAAAAGCAGCAGGCAGGCATAAATAAGAAACTTGCTAGAAAACAAACAGAAATTTAGGCAGTCAACCCAATCTGTCAAAGAACAAGCTAAAACTGAATAGGACAACTCCTATCAGAAAACATCTTTCAAAGTCCTTTGCAAAGAATCAGATCAGATCTGAAGACTCAAAGATTCTTCAGGAAATATAACATGTCATCTCTTTCACATATAAAATCACTGCTTCAAGGGAACACATCTAAAGCATTCTTGCATGACAAACGTAACGAATGGGCTTCTAAAAATAGCTCCTCCCACAAGGATCCAGTTAAGAGCTGTACTATTAGAGGCTTAGAAACATGCCAGCCGTACGTGTTGTGGGGAAATGCATTCTTTCGTAGAAATCAAACAGGATAAGTTAGAAATAGTGTGGATAAAGCTCCAAGAACTACGTAACTTAATTCTGAATGTCAAAGACTGATTAAGGATGAAAGACGGTTACACACCGTGATACAGCAGGCTCCACAGACTGTACAGTCCATTAAACGAAAGTAACGTTATAGAAAAAAAACCACGTAAAGCTTTTAACAAAGTTAGTGACTATCAAGTCAACCTTGTCACTGCAATACTGAGGGTCCCCACGTAAGTTTCAAACAGTTACAACAGTACGTTTTATAAGCAAGTCAATCTAGGAAGGAATAAATGTACACAGAATATTTGGAAACAGAGGCACAGGGACTGTTTGCGCCAGCAGGAATCACACAAAATAATTGCGCGGGACATGACCTCCTCACGCTGCAGGAAGGGGAAAAAAAGTCATCCACGCTTAAGCTGCCATTCAGCAGAGGATCTGCTTTACAGAACACATCATTATGCTTCATCAACGCTCCAGTAATTACGTGTATTTCAAAGCATGGATAACACAACACAGCGCACTCACTGCAGAGCAAGGCAGCAGGAGCACTACCTTCACTCCGACTGTGTAACTCACACTGCCTGCTTTCACTCCCATCAAATAACGACAAAACATCCACCAAGTCGAGGTGCTTTGCTCCTATCGAGCACAAGGATCTCAGCTGTCCCTTAAAGACAGCGAGCAGCACTTGGCAATAAAAAAACTTATACTCTTCTGGAATGGATTTCCCTGCTTTTCCACTGCTTTCAAGCACACGTATTTCGGGTGTTAAACATCTCTGCAGCAACGCGTTTCCTGAAACGTTTGTTCCTCTTCCTCTGGTGCAGAGCTGATCGAGCACCGCCCTTTGTCACCGCTACGACCTCTCCGTGAGCCCGGCTTCCCGGCACCCCGAGCCCGGCTGCCCTGCGCACACCATTTTAAGGACTTCTTCGTTTAAAAAACCCTTCGTAACGTTAACGCCGGTGAGACTGAGCTCATCCTCTCAGCCTGGTTGGCAAGAGAGCGGAAGCCCCACGTTCAGAGGACCAAAACAAAGGAACGCCGCCCGCGACTCCCCGTGCCCAGACTGCGAGCTGTGCCCGCGAGCCAGGCACGGCCCCGCGCCCAGAGCAGCGCCGCAGCAGCAGGGGATCCCGCCGCGCTCCCCACAGCCGCCAGGGCCGGGCCAGGCCGCCTCAGTGCCATAAACCCCAGCCACCCTCACCTGGGGTTGAAGTCCTGGAACAGGCCCCGCAGATTCATGGCGGCACGACGCCGCTACGCCCGCGCTCTACCAGCCGCGCATGGCGCACCGCCGCTGCTCGGCCTGGCCCGGCCTCGCGCCGCTCCGCCCCGCCGGAACCGGGCAGCCAGCCGGCCCGACGCATGCGCGCCGCTTTCCCTCCGCCGGGAAGTAGGAGGCCCGCTCTGCCGGGCTCCGGGGCGGTGCTGCGCATGCGCCGAGCGGACGCGCATGCGCCCTGGGCCGAACGGCCCCGTCCGCTGCCCGGTTGAGGGAGTCTGTCTCGCGAGCGGGGCTGGGGCTACTTGCAGAAGTTGCTGTCTAGTGCCCTCGTAGATTAAATTCATCTCCAGCACAATTACTGGGGTATATAACCTCAAAGTATTATTTAAAGGTGGGAAAATAAGCTAATTAGTTCCTCCGGCATCACCCAGCCGGTTGCCTGACAGACAACCACTGTCGTTTCTGGCTTTGTCCTCGGGCTGTGCGTCTGCCCCATGGAACACAGGAGTGACGAGGAGAAGGCAGGATTTTTGCCAGCATTCTGCCTAACTGCGCTGTTATAAGTAGCACCTCAGCTGTGGGCATGATCTCAGGCGTTTTCTCTGGCTTACTGCAGTGGAAGCTGCCTGTACAATGCATTTCCTCATTGCTTTAGGTGTATGTTAGTGTGCACAGCAGGGAAAAAGCAAATGCAACATAGAAAGGGAAAGACCCTTTCCTGAAAAGGTTGGCAACTACTTTCATTTCTGTTCTGGATGTGATCACATCAGCCTTTAAATGCCCCCGAATCGGGTTGAAATTCAAAATTGCACAGATAAGAGCTGCAAGAGTGATTAAATGCTCGGGGGAAAAAATGTCTTAATGATCTGAGTATCTGTTTCAGTGACACTGAGATCAGTGGAGAGAAAACAGTACGTACTGAAAGGCTTCAACAAGAATGAAGGCTGAGGACTTAAGCAAAATAAATTCTGATTAAAAATGAGAGCTTTTTTTTCCCCCATCTTTTCTCTGAGTTCAACTAATTAGTTGCTGGAACAAATTGCTCTGAGAAACAGATTTTTCATTTTTACTGAAATTCGGGTGCTGTCAATGAGCTAGGCAGTAACAAGGGTTATGAAATCAAAGAGTGGGTCAGGACAATATTGGTGGTAGGTGGATGGTTGGACTAGATGATCTTGAAGGTCTTTTCCAACCTTGGTGATTCTTCGATTCTACGACAAATTGCACTATTAGTCTATCTCATGATAGGTTATCTGATGATTCTTTCTGAACTTAAAATTTCCATAGCTCCTTGCTAATCAGGATTGCATTGTGACTGAAATGTTAATAAAAGAAAAAAATAATCATATCTTGACCTTTAGAATTTTCTAGCTCCATCATAAAAAGATTAAAAAAAAACAGGAAAAGGAAAAGAAAATGGTGTAAGTCTTCATCCAGTGCTAGCAAGGTGGTTAATTTATACCAGCTAAGGAACTTACATGCAATGCGATGACTTCTTAAAAGTCAAAGCTGATTGTAGACTTTGACAGCATTCATCAGCTGATGTGGTTCAATTCAAAAATGTGATTAGTTAATGGCAAAGTGCAGGTGCAACTTCAACCCTGTTGGCAACAGCACAAATACCCGATATATTTTCACACCAGGAGCTTTCTGCATAATATTTTCAATTCCAAGAAGGCAAGCGTATGTCAGGGCATATGAGAAAGCAAAGACAAGTTGGCACAAGTAATAGTAGTGGGGAGGGTGTGTGAGGAGACTGGCAAGCAATCAGATTGAGAGACGTGTGAAAACATAATGGAAGAAAGGAGAAGGAAAGGAAGGGATGAAGGCTAGGCAGTCTCTGGATACTGATGAGACAAAAAGGTCCCATATGACAGGACCTGTGGCAGGACAGTACACAAACCTCTAAAAAACCAAGTTACCAAGCTTAAAGAAATTAAGATTAGAACTTTGTTTTTCATTCTGCTCTTTCAAAAGTTGATCTTTACTAGTTTGAAAAAGAGAACACATGCATAATGTATTTATTCAAGATAAAATACATCTTTCACAACATATAAAGAAACTACTAGACAAGGCAGTACCTGTGGGCATTATCTTCAGACAGATGCAATTATAAAACAAACTCGAAATAATATTAACAAGAAATTATCTTGACTTGGGATAATTTAGAAGCTTAGTAAAGCAGCATGCATATTTAAATAATATTCATTAAGGTCTGTAGGAGTAAATCAAGAATGATTTCTTCTGCGGTTACAATGTTGGCTGACTGCCCAGGCAGCAAAATCGTTCCTCTAAGTGACAAAGAATCACAGAATTGTAGAACTAGAAAATAAATCCCAAGTTGCAGGAAACATTAGACTAGAGACAAAGATTGAGAAATATAAAAATAAAAGCAGTGTGGAAGGAGATAATTAGATAGAAGGAAAACAGCTCTTTGCTGTTGGATCCAACCTGTAGGGCCACAGCTGAGAAAATCTCCACTTTATTTGTTTGGTTTTTTTTCCTGGAAATACATAGCAAGTTTACCCCCCTGTAGGATAGCGGGCTTTTCCCCAGGGGAAAAGTTAAGATCTGTCTGCTAAGCAGATGATGTCAGATCTGACAAACACACTATGTGGTGTTGTTTTTCTGCCTGTGAAATTGCTGTTCTCCCTGCGAGTGATGAAGATGGGCTGTAAAGGGGTGGGCATAGCAGGCACAGAAAAGATGATGGAAGGAAGGACTATGCACACAGGGCTGTTTCAGTGGGGCTGCTGGAGTGTTCCCTGGGGTGCAAGCACGCATACATCACAGACAAATCTACACATGCACCAGTGCCTCCCTGCTGCTCTCCAGCTTCCACACTCACCTGGGGACATACAGCCCCTGGTGTCAAAGCTGTTTTCCTTGCATTCTTCCTTTTCACCATCCTGCTCATCCTTTATGTGATCTTCCGGTACATTAGTAGGGGTGGGGACAATGAAGATGCCCGAGTGCAGGTAGGCTGCCCTGGGAGGCTGGACTCAGCAGCAAGGCCAGAGCTCACAAGTACTGTGGTGCCCAATCGGAGCGCATTCATGTGCATGTCTGTGTAGGTATCCAGGGAAATCGCTGCCTGGCCTTGTAGCTGGCAAATATCAGTGGTGTTACTACTCAGAGCCAAATTAAATGCTTTTCTTTTCTCCTCCTGACTGCTAAGTTTCTTTAGTTTGCTTTTAGCTTGTTCAGATAGTCTTTTATTTTGGACATTTTATTTATATCTGGGAAGTTTATAAGTATCTGGGAAGTACATAAGTATCCGGGACCTTTGTAAAGTATGGTATTTTCCATCCACAGGGCTGCTGTAGGTTTTCAGAGCCAAGGGACACAGTGCAGTTGAGAAGTGGCTAGTGAAGGATGTATGTTTGTTTTGGTTGAGCCCAGTAAAACAAAAACCAAAATGACGCAGTGAGTGGACAGCAGGCTACGGTATCAGTCACCTCCATTCAACCCCTTTCAGCTAAATCTAATAGCTTAGAAATGAAAATGATTTATTTTCCTGATCTGAGCAATTAGTCAAAATGTTCCTTCACACAATGCCATCCAAATGTTTATAGTGCTGTGAGAAAGCAGCTAATAGCTCGTAATACTTAATGGAGAGCGGTTAGAGAGAAAGCAACAGCAATACTTTCTACTCTAGATAAGACAAACAGTCCATCTTTCCATCCAAACTTGATTCATTTGAGATTTATGATGATCTGTTTGCCTTTTTTTTCCCTGGCTCATAGGTAATAGAGTATTAAAAGAAACATTATTAATTGTAATATTCTACTTTCCTTCCATTAAATTGTCTGTTGAAGTTGTGACTTTCAAATAACCCAAAATGGACATTATTCGCCATAATTAAATTCCTGTTAAATTCATGCCTAAAATGAGGTGAAATACTTCTGAACTTACAGTAGTAATTAATCAAAAAGTAAATTGTGTGCCTGAATGCAATTTTCTTTCTGTGTTCCAGAGGATTTCTGTATAAAGCTGGAAATATTATCAATTAATAGTTAATTTTGCATAGCCATTGGTCTAGACTAGCAGACTTTCCCTACGAGTGTAAAGTTTATTAAAACTTGATCACACATAAGAAGTGTATGTAAATATCAGCTGAGTTATTCCTGTGCATATACATTCTGTTGTATGTCCACGTTCTGTCAGTGTTCAATGTCTGGCATGATCAAGCCAAAATTAGAGGGCTCTGCAGTTTAAGAGGTTCAGTTAAACCCATCTGCCAGAAGATTACAGAGAAGGACTTGTCCCACACGGATTTGTGACTTGAGAACAGCTCCTCTAAGTTTACTTGGAAGTGATTCACAAGGGGAATATCTATATTTTTTGGTGAGACAGAAGACATTAGAATGTCCTTGTAGACACTGAAGCAGCATCTTTCTACATTAGTTGTGGTTGCTGAAGAATATAATAGTGTAATGACAAGAGAACCACTTTCTATAATAATTGGATGTAAAACTGATGGTAGAAGCGACATTTTTGTTGTTGCTGTTCAAAGATCTTTTAAGTTTTTCATGAAAATGAAGAAAGTAAGAGCTAGATATTTCATAGAAAAAAGATAGGAAGAAAAAACCCTGAGAATTTCTTTATTTACACAAAAGGGAAACATCAAATGCATTTGCTCTTTACTTGACAATAATAATTTTTCTTGTGAGAAAAGCTAGTTGAAAAGAATATGTGTATACATTTAGATAGAGTTGTTTACTTGAGTGGCGGGACTTGCTTTGCGTGCCTGTGGGAGCCTCCACAACACCCCCCAGAGAATAATGCTTGCCAGGCTGAGTATGCTGGGTAGCTAACATGCACTCAGATGGAATAATTTTAAATAAATATTTATGCTGCTAGTTGTGTGGTCTTACCAGTAGCATTGTCTGCTTAAATCACTTAAGCTAATAATTGTTGCAGAGTATGGATTTTCAGCTCTTGGGATGGAAAGCCCTGACTGCTCCATTCTTGTGTATTTGAATGGAGTTTACAAGAGAAGACTCTGAAGTTCATTTTGTGGCCTCTGTCACGCAACAGGTATTATGACTGAACAAATTTTGAGCAGAAAACTATATGTACCCGGAGCTGAGAAAATGGCAGTTGAAATCTGATACAGCAGTGCGAAGAAAAATCTGTCCCTTCCAGATCTCTTTCTTTCACTCAGAAGTAGCTTGCAGTCTAGTCCTTGTCTTCTCGTACCTTTTGGCTAAAAAGCAAACATCTGATCGTCTTTTTGAGCCTACATATTCAGTTGCATGTATCAAAGACAACTATATGTAAGTAAGTGTATTTCTATTGAATTACTGTGTACCTGAAATTAACTCCTGTAAAGGGGATTGAAAGATGTTCAGGAGGGTGGGAGTTGTACAGAATGTAAATGTTCAAAGCGTGCACTGACAATTAATAATGTCTTTTTTGACTTGTTACTCCTAAGCAAGAGCTTCACAAAAATTGTCCTTCATTGAGCTTTGATCTACCTGGAACGTCTCGATGCAAATACAACCACCTTTCTTCCCTTTGATTTACTTCAGCTTTTCTGCTATGACAGTTTGTTCCTGAAGGTGGGCAAGCCCTGAGCGCTTGTGGAAAGAAGAATAATTACTTCATGTTGGATCCCTCTACTTAAGGTAAATGTGCAGAAAACACAAATATTTTGGTAATATTGAACTGTTAAGATATAAGTTGTTCTTGAATTCTTCAGTGTGTCATCATTTCTAAAGAACTCTACAAGCTCATATTCATTTATGCTCACAATAAAGCTCTAATATTGATCAGTACAATAGGCTGTGTTTTACAGATTAAAATGATACAGAGAAACTAACGGCTGAGACAGGCTCCTTTGTCAGCAAGTTTAAATTAAATGTAAGGCAGAAAGCTGTGGTGGCTAAGAAAACGTGCTGCGATTGCAGTGGAAAAGTGATTCATGCATGCTAAGTGTTAATAAACATATATTTTTGTCCATATGCATTCACTGGGCACTGCAATGTAGCAGTAATAATGCCAGTGCTGTGTCATCCATGCAACAACTCTACTGTGAACTAATAAAACCTTTTAGCCATTCAAGATGCTGTTTTGCAAAAGGAACTTGAGAAGCCCCGTATGCACCAATATAAAGATGTTTTGATACCCAGTTTTCCTTTTGGGTAGTCTTGCTGTTTTTAATGGGAAGCAGTCAAATAATTTGGTTCACCATCATTAGTCAAAAATAAAATGGGTACCATGGAGCCTGGTGTTACTGATCTCCATACAAACACCAACTCTGCTGCTTATCTGCTTCCAGAAACCCCAGGGCAAAAGTGTTACCTAGCCATAAAAATCAGTAAAATGTAGGAAATATGGGAGCCAACCTCCACAGAAGATATTATATCAGGAAAGCTCAGGCTAAATTTTTGGTCAAATAACGTGGCAATGAGGATTTTAATGTCTTTCTTGATTGGTGATTTGGTGGTCTCAGCTTTCTTGATTGCTGTGGCCAAATACTGTGAGGGTGATGTGGAGAAGGGGTAGGCAGCAAAGAACAGCCAATACGTCTGAACTTCTAGAATTACATTTCTCTTGAATTTGCATTTTATTTTAAGGAGTGTGTTTGTGCGTGTGTTGGGGGTGAGGGAACAGTAAGTAGAGGGAGGGGATAAACAAAGCACATTATCAGATTTCTGTCTGCTGCTGGTTGTATCCTGAGCACTAGGAATTGAGTCCCCTGAGATGGTTTATGTTGGAGACCAAACAGACATTTCGTTTTCTTTTCATATTCCCAGTACTTCACATTAGCTCAAGAAAGCATCACATAATGTCTGCTTTATAATCAGAGCCGTTACTTCTTCCATAAGCCGTCTACTTGTAGTTGTGTTCTGTATAAAAACCGTAACTCAGAAGGTTGCCTGTTCTTGGCTGAACAAAGTGAAGTGATGGAAAATAAACTCAATCAATCTTCTAATTTGTCAAGCTTGCTTTTCTGTTTATAACAGCCTTGACTCCTGCCTAACATACCTGACAATTCACGTGTCCTGTTTGCTTTTCAGATGTCTCCAAGTGTCACTATTAGGTTACTGGAATACAGTAACATTTAAAGTGAGGGTAGTAGTTCAGTAATAATTCATTTATGTGGATGACAGCATAGCCATGACCTGTTTCCAGGATCATTATTCCTGGTCTGTGACGGAACAGTAAATTGTTTACAAAAAGACAAACCTCTGGGCTCGAAAATCCCGATTTGAAATTCTGTTGATTTTACTGCAGGCCTCACTGTTAACATTTGTTCACAGAGTGGAGACTGACTCGTAATTGGCAAAGAGCATCTCTGTCAATCTTTTAGAAAATCTTTAGGCCAGCCTGTAATTTTGCACAGTTAAAAACAGTAACGATGTAATACCTACACTGATGTGATTGTCATTGGCATTACATGCAACTTCTTAGTTTTGGAATGAAGGCCTTCTGAAACTGAAGTTTGAAATAATTTCTGTGAGAATACTGTCCATGTTTTATTTGGCAAATTAGTTTAAGGGCAAAGGCTTTAAATAATTTTAATTTTATATATTGAATGTGCCCCTAAATGACTGTCCTGCAGCCTGAAACTTACTGACTTGTGAAGTATTACTTCAGCAAGTTGCTGTTTATATTAATGTCAATTGGGATTGGAATTTGAAGAAAATTATACACCAAAAGCCTATGGATTTCATAAACTATTCCGCCAGTGTGATGCTAGAAAATGTATTGTGCAGCTCTTTGGCCAAAACAGGATTTGATGCAGTGTTTTGAAATCATCTGCAAAAGATGTATCTACTTTAATTATAGATACTCTACTTTTTTCATCTTAATCTGTTTTGCTCATTCATGACCTGTCTTCCTGTTGAGAGAAGGTTAATTTAGGCAATCTATGCTCCATCCCACTTTGCTCATGCGGTCTTTCTCCTGCCTCACCAACAGCTTACAAGTTACTCACATTTGGTGCAACTCTATGTCACTCCTTTCCCTTCCACAGCATTCAGGAGTTTTTGAAGCAAAGATGGAAAAGCAGGTGTTGGATCCTTCCTCTGAAATAAGAACTATCAGTCTCACAGTAATGGTGATTTATTCAGCGTAATGTTTCCTTCGAGGCCTTCTTAACTTTATTAGGCTTTGATGGTGGATCAGATCACCATTTGTCCTGGCAATATTCTTAATATCCATGCATAGCATCCAGTGCCTGATATGAGGCTACTTGGACCAGCTGAACTCTTAACCTTCCAAAAATTTCTCAGTGGTCATATTCTGAAAGAAGAAAGAAGTGACATCTTCAGGAAGAGGCCAACTAGGAGATATTTAGCTCCCAGATGCAAAGGCTGTTTCAGAAAGCTCCAACAAACAGAAAACTGAATTATCTCTATTTCTGCTATCATATGCACAAGGAGACACAGGGCAATGCTACTGACTTTAAAAGAGTAAGAACAATGTGCAAGCCATCTAGGCCCTCTGCTCACATCAAATCAGTGCTGTGGGTACCATGAGTAATTCCTGCTATCAGTGTAATGGGTGACTGGAATTATGCATACTTTCAGAGACATCTCAGTTGTCATAGAAGCTGTGTGGTTTTCTCTACTTGCATTTCTAATTTTTGGCAGAACTACTGTAACAAATAATTTTTCAGGTCTCTACAGCATTGGAAATCTACGTACACAGTACCTGATAAACTACCTCCAAAGCTGCTTTATGGGCACTGAAGTGGCAGCCCAGTATGGCTCTGGCAAAAATCAGTGGTGATGGCATCGTTATTGACTCTAACAGAACCAAGGTAAGGTCTGTTCTGTATTAACTGGAGAACACAGGTCAATCTGACCTGGGTTTAGATTTCTTTAATTTGAGTAGTGTGTATTTGGATGAGACTTTCTACATTAACTAAAATTAAATAGATCTAGAAACTAGAATTGATTTTTGCTTAGTTTGACAGCTTTTTGAACAGTGCCACTGTATGTGATTTGTTCATTGATATTCCTGTCACATGCCTTGCAGAGTTTTGTTTTTTCAATCAATATTGAACTTGGGCTTCTCAAGTTAGCACAAGTTAGCACTCTGATTTTCATATTTTTCTATAAGCTCACACTTTGTTCTTCTGTAATTGCCAAAAGCAGTAGTCACCCAAATTCTAAACACACCTAACATCAGTGCAGATTTGTAACCCTGCAGTGCTTTATTTTATGACTAGAATTAAAGAAAGTATTTTTTTCTTAAATAGTAAAGGATCACATTTCATTGGTAATTTTAGTGTGGTTTTTTCATGTTTATCATTACAAAAACACATTTGAAACAGAAATGTTCTTATACAAATAGAAAAGAGAATTGATTTGCAGTATGTTTGAATGAAAAATCATATAAATTTACTTTGGGAAGAAATAAAATCATAGAATCATGGATTGGCTTAGTTTGGAAGGGACCTTAAAGATCATTAAATCCCAACTCCCTGCTATGGGTTGGCTGCCTCCCCCCAGCTCAGGCTGCCCAGGGCCCACCCAGCCCGGCCTTGGGCACCTCGGGGATGGGCACCCACAGCTCTGGGCAGCAGTGCCAGGGCCTCACTGCCCTTTGAGTAAGGAATTTTTTCTCAATATCTATTCTAAATCTTCTCTCTTTTAGTTTAAAACTGTCCCCCCTTGTCCTATCACTATGTAACTGTGTAAAAATGTCACTGTCCCTACTGTTTATAAGTTCCCCTCAAGTACTGGAAGGCCGCAATGATGTCTTCTCAGAGCCTTCTCTTCTCCAGGGTGAACAAGCCCAGCTCCATCATCCTTTCTTCACTGAAGAGGTGCTCCAGTCCTCTGAGCATCTTTGTGGCCCTCTTCTGGACTCGCTCCAATAGCCCCACATCCTTCTTGTGCTGGGGCCCCAGGCCTGGACACAGCATTGCAGATGGGGCCTCATGAGAGCAGACCAGAGGGGGACAATCCCCTCCCTGCCCACTGTCACCCCTCTGCTGATGCAGCCCAGGACACTGTTGGCCTTCTGGGCTGCTAGCGCACACTGCTGGCTCATGTGCAGCTTTTTGTCCACCAGGAACCCCAAGTCCTTCTTGGCAGGGCTGCTCTCAAGGAGTTCTTCTCCCACTCTGTACTCTATTTGGCATTGCCCACACCACAAGCAACAACCTGCACTTGGCCTTTTTGAATCTCATTAAGCTCTCATGTGCCCACTTTTCAAGCCTGTCCAGGTCCCTCTGGATGACACCCCTTCCTTCTATTGTGTCAGCTGCACCACTCAGCTTGGTGTCATCAGCAAACTTGCTGAGGGTGCACTCGATCCCACTGTCTGTGTCATTGAAAAAAAAGTTGAAGAACACCGGTCCCAAGACAGACTCCCATTACCTTCTTCCAGCAAACCTGTTTTCCAAACTTATTGCTGCTAGAATATTTCAAAGTAAAGGTTGCTTGTTTTTTTTCTGTTTTGTTTTTCATTTTTGTCACTTAACATGACCCATATGAAAGTTGTTGAAGCAAATAGTGATAAAATATATTATTTCACAAATATACACTTAAATACATTTATTGTTTTCACCTGAGCCTTCATAGAATAGCATTGCCAAATTACTGGACAAAGGCCTACTCACTGAACAGCTCTTGCAAAACACCTTCTCATTGACTAAAAGGGGATGGTTGGTATCCAGAATGATACAGAAAGGACTAGTTATCTTAAGAATCATGTTTAAGAGTACTGAGTACACTCAGCATAGGGCATTTGGGATCCAGTACTGCTGACAGCAGTGCTGTTATGGTCGAGAGTGGATGCAGGTTAGACAAAGAAATAATCTTGGAGTTTTGTCTCCATTCATACTAACAACAGAATGAAATGCCGACTCATTCTTTTAGTTACCAGACACAAGCTGTTCAATTCTGCAGCTGTACTAAGGATAGCATCAACTTTGGAACATTCTATTGATTGTACCTTGACCTGTTAGGTATTGTATTGGGTGAGTGATGGTTGGAGAAACAAGATTTGCAAGAATTTTTCTTCTGATGGATTAGAAAACCTGCTGCAGAGCTTGTTGTTTACTGAGGTCATAACTGGCTTGTTGGTAGGATGCTTCTGGAAGTGTAAACCTATTTTAGCATATGAAAGAGTATTACTCATGGGTAGCTGGAGATCAGTGTGTAGAGCCTTGTGAGTCAGAATTTGGAAACTTCTGGGGTAGTAACAGACCCACTCAGCTATTGTGTAGGCAGAGAACTCAGAGTACTGTATGAAATGTCTACAGCAGCAGTGAGCAAAAAAATCTCCTTGTAGTTCTGAATTTTCTGCCTCACAGACCTGTTTTCTCTGGTGAGCTGTGAAGAAAGGAAATAATAGAGAAAGGAAGAATTTGTTTTTGTCAAAATACATTATTACCTTTTATGTTTTCTACATCTATGTTGTTCTTACTACTGTAGTGTATTATCAAGCATAATAACAAGTGTCATTAAAAAAATCATACAGCAGTAAGTCCTTGCTCATTTTCAAAAGGCTTTATCCTAACTTTAAGCAATTTTTAGTTTTACCTTATTACAGAACTCCACTCATACCCCCTGCTTTCCCCCTCATGACACAGTGCATACATGGAAAGCAGGATCCTTATCTTTACGGGAATCGCCTCTCCTATGTTTTGTAAGCAGAAAAACGCTATACAAAACATCACCTTAGTCTAAGTGAAGTAGTCATGTATTTGTCATAAGTCGCTAATTGTAAGGTTTTAATGTTTGAAACAGAGTTGCTTAACAGAGCTGGAGATCCCTGTTAGCAGTACCCGAATACTGAAGAGCTTATTCCCTCCGCTTTGCGGCAGCTGTGCTGAGGGTTGGTTTGCTTTCACTGTTAGCAACAAATAGAGGTCAGATTTTTGTAACAACTGTATTTTGTAGTTACACTGAGAATATCATCCAAGCCACCAAAATTTTTTAAATCCAGAACAGCAAATGAACAAGTTTGTAAATGTTTAAATCACAGATCAGTCCCTCATTAAAGAATTCAGTAGCACTACATGACATTTATACGGGCTTCTCTCTCTTTCTTGTACTCACTGTGTAACTTGAGCAACTGCCCGTGTCAATGCCTGTGGGCACAGACGTTATTTCTCAAGGGCTATGCTGCAGTGTGGTTGCCGACGATCCTATTTTATCATTTATTATAAGAGTTGTAACAAAGTTATGCTGATGTGTTTGATACAGTGTTTTTGGCCTACCCTTGGGTGCTAAGGTTCACAAAAAACTTAAAGGACATTTGATTTGGTTTTGGAAGTAGAGCTGTGACATCTTTCAGAAATAAAGATATTACTTAGAGATGTCAACTTTATGTCTCAGTGGTTCAGGCAGCTCCATGTCTGCTGTTGGATTTCACGTCCTCACCGTATATGCTAGAGAAGGCTGCAGATATTAATGCATGCATTAGTAATTTTACCAGGCCTCTTTCTCATTTGCTATTTATCAACTTGTACAGAAATAAAGTTGATTAGTACATAAAACAAAAAGGAAAACACTGCTTTTTAAAAATCACTGTAGAGATAAGTGACTTCTGCCAGTCCGAAGCTTCTTGATTAGTCGAATACTTTCTATAATGCATGAGAAATGAAAAATAATCAATATTCCATATATGTTAGTTATGTTGATTCATTGAAAATAGTGTAGCTCAGAGTTTGAGTGAAATGATCATAGTACCCAACCATTTGTTTATGGAAACCTGCTTTCTTAGAATGACTTCCTGAGCGATACAGAAACAAATCCCTTAGACTTGCTAATGAATTTAATATGGATTTGGAGATACTGTATGAGCCAAATACAACTTTTTATGAATTCAGTGGGGACCATGTGCAAGGACAGGATACAGATGTGCAGAGCCAAGACATCCACACCTAGGATATATTATTTTTCCTGACCATATTGACTTTGTCATAAAAGCACTTTCTGTCGTCCTCTTAAGAGGAAAGGAAGAATATGAAAACCTGTAAGTCTTAAAGTGTGTTTTGATTCCCGTTTTGGTAGTTAACCCTTGGCATGTTGCTGCCCGCCATCCAGCAAGAGGATCAAAGTCATTTTACTGCACAGGTAAAACCAAAGAGAAAACCATAGTGATCACATACTTTGTATGGCAAAGTAATGTTATTCCTCTGATACTTGCATGTATTTCTTTACAAGCCTATTCCTTAGATGCTGCATTGTCACCATTAGTTATCTTTTTGGGTTTTGGCTCAAGAAATCTGAACACTAAAGAAATGCAATTTCCAAATAAAACTGAGGAAATCCTCCTCCAAACAAGAAATGTGCACGTGGAATTTTTTCTGGAAGGTATCCCTGGACACGAAAGCAGTACCTTATAAGATCTGCTGTGGGTCTGATAGTACAGCCATTTCTTACAGAGTTGCATTAATGGGATTTTTTGCTGCTAAAATATTGCTGTGCTAATTTTTTACTGTGTCTTAACTTGGGTCTGTCACAGAAGCTGGTTGATTTTAAGATATTCAGCTGTTGTGATGGTGACCTCATCTATGTTGTTAATATTTGTGCAAGCACTACTGCAGACCTCCAGACCCTCAGTGTATGTCTCAGCATACTGTTAGGCTGTGCCAGATTTGATACTCAGCAGTGGTGGCAGTAGGTGGAAGATCTTGGCTGACTTGGCAGGAATTTCTAGTAGAATGGCTAAGGAGGAGTGTTGTCTCTAGCTCATGCAAGGTTTAGGTTTACCCTTTCTTTACTCTCCTGACTCATCACAGCTAATACAGTGGTGTTAGTTCAGGACCTGAATCACAGGCAGCTCAGATGACCTTACATCCAGGGTGGAGTGGACATCTGAGCTGTGGGACCAGTTTGTCATAGACATACTATTAGGGCTCTGATTTCAGTGCCTGCAATAATTCACTTGGCATCGTCCCAGCTCACTTTTTAGTATCAAGCTTGCATGCTCTTTGAAAAGAATTTCTGTGCAATTTGTTCTCTAGTGGACTGAACTTGAGATGATTGCTAAATGTGTGTACTAGGCAAACCAGGAAATCCTTATCAAGTGCCACTTAACACATTTGCATTTGAGAGAGGCAAGTTTTATGGTAATTAAATGTGTGTACAATAGCAGAGAAATTCCTTGGCTTTTTCCATGAAAAGTCTCCAAATGAAGATGAGAAGTCTCACTTAGGGAGACTATTCAATATTCCTAGCAGCTCACCTTTGCTAGGAGAGATGCTGATACCTGTGAGATATGCTTACACACAAAATTGATTCCAAAATATGTAATCAAATTAACTGAATGAGTTGGTTGCATGCCATGTGCTTTGTAGTAACTGAATTTGTAGTAACAGCATTCCTGATGTAGTTCAGGCATTTCTAATGTCTCTAGAAAGGAATAAAAGTACACATTACTGTAATTATTTTAGAGAAAGTTCATGTGATTGAATGTGTATGTGCATACTAATATATAACACATGGGGTTTTTCAGCTACGCATCCTATAGAACAGGATTGTGACAGACCACTTTAGCTAATCCTCCCTGGTGAGATCAAAAGTTTATGATAAGCCCATCCATAGCGTAGTTCAGGGTTTGGGAATGCGTATTCATAGAACAGAGAAACAGGTTATTCCCTAGCCCATTCTCCTAATGAGTTGGCAAAGGAAACTGGTTATAGGAAACTATAAGGTATTCAGTATTGTTTACAAACGTGAAAATACTAAATTCTGATATAGATGGGGTGTATCACTTGTACATGTATAGAGAACTTGCATACTGGCGTTAATTTTGCCGTGTCTTGCATGTATTGGAGGTATTGTGCAAGCCATCCATTCCACATGTGTGAAGGAGATCCCACAAACCCAGCAAGACAGACTCTTGAAGAGTGTTCTACATGTGTACATGCACAGTATGTCCAATACCTTGAGAAAGTACTGAGGGTTTTTCATGTGCTTTTTGCTGCTTATGCATTGGACCTGCTATGAATTAATTACACCTGACAAATCTACTGCCCTGGCAGTGCCCAGGGTACAGCAAGATTACTTAACTACCCAGTGGGGTGGACTTAGTTATATTTGAACTTCTGCTCAGCTATTGATTTTATTTCCAAATGCTTGTCCTCAGCACACAGAAAAAAAAGTAATGAATTAGATCATTTGTCTCTCAGAAACCATGCTGGCAACATTCTAATTTTCATAAAAAAGAGCCACCGAAACAGTCCCGAGGCACATAAAGAATAAAATTATAGATTCCATTGCAGATTACATTATTAGAATCATAGAATCCTTAGAGTTGGAAGGGACCTTTAAAGGCCATCTGGTCTCACTCCACTGCACTGAACAGGGCCACCCACAGCTCTGCCGGCTGCTCAGAGTCCCGTCCAGCCTGACCTTGGGTGTCTGCAGGGATGGAGCACCCACCACCTCTGTGGGCAGCCTGTGCCAGTGCCTCACCACCCTCACTCTAAAAAACTTTTTCCTTCTAACTTTTTTTGCATTGGTTTTCTGTACTAGAGGCTTTTCCCCTAATTTTATTTTTAATAGCCTGATCCTATAAGCATAGATATTTGCCAGTCTGTTTCACTGCTGATCTGCCATTTGTAGTCAAAGGAGCACCTGACACTTCTGAAAAAGAAAATAAATACAATATGTGCCATCTTCGTTAGCATCACCACAGCAGTGTTCTCATGCCGGTGAGTGAAAACTTGGTGTATGCTATTGGTATTTTTTTTTTTAATTTAATCACTCTACCTGCTTGTTAAGTGTTTAAGAACACATAGCCATGGTCTTTTAACTCTTCTGTAATTCTTTTCTGAGCTGCCATATTGCTCTTCGATAACCTTACAGTTGCAAATGGGAAGCATTTGTACGGTCAACCCCAAGTTTATGTCATTCAGGAATACCAGCAATAAATCCGTTCCCTCTTCCACTATTCGAAACAGAAACCATGCAGAGTTTCAGAGCTTTTAATGGAGTTTGTTCTTCCTGGATATTTTAATGCTGTGGAGAGGGAAAAACGCTCAGCTTTCCTGAGTATTGTTGCAGTATATGCCTAGAGACTCCCGGTAGGACTAACTGGTGCTAAGAACACTAACCCGCCCGCTGCCCTTGACTGACTGTAACGGCGCCGCATCCCTCCCGCTGAGCCAACCTGCTCCTCTTCCCGCCGCCCCCTCCCGGCCGCCCGCCGCCCCGAGCGCTCCCGCCGGGAACCGCACCCGGGCCGTGAGGACGCAGTGCGGCTGTGCGCGGGGCGACGGCGCCATCATGCGAGAGAACAGCGCAGTGTCTGACCCGCGGGTTAGAGCCCCGCCGGGACGGCCCGCCCCTGGCCCCGCCCCGGCGCGGTGCTCCGCTCGCCGGCCCCGCGGCCCTGCGAGATGGCGGTCGGAGTCCGCGTCTTATTCTGCATGCTGGTGGCCTCGTGCGCGGCTTTCGTGCTCTCCTCTGTGGCAGCAGCGGTCCCCAGGCTCCGCACTCGCAGGGCGGCGGGACCCGGAGGTGCGGCGGGGCCTGGGTGGGGCTCGGACTTCCCGGCAGCGGAAAGGGAGAGCTCCCGCCGGGCCGGGCCGCGGCGTGAGGAGCCGAGCTCGGGGCTGGGCGCCGTGCTGCGGGGCTGGGCTCCCTCCCTCCCTCTCGGCACCGGCTCCTGAGGGGCTCGGGGGGCTGCTGGCTGTCGGTGCTTTCTGTTGTGTTGGAGCTGAAATATAGCGTGCTACTTTCAGAGGGTATTTAAAAACATATTCGTCATATTCAGTAGCTTTTTTCTCTTTTTGGAGCAGGTTTGTCTAACGATGGTGTCTGAGATTTACCTGTGGCTTAACAAACCTCCTTTGGCCTTAGCTTGTATGTAGGCTGTAAAGTTCAAAAGGAGGTAGAACTGTAAAAGACTTTGCAGCTTTTTTTTTTTCTGTGCAAAACTGGAGGTAACGAAGAAAATGCTGTGGAGGGAAGCAGGGTGGGCAAGAAAGCCAACAACAGCACCCTGCCTTGTGTCAGTGGTAGTGTGGCCAGCAGGAGTGGGGCATGATCATCCCTCTGTGTCCAGCATGGGTGAGGCCACATCCCAGAGCTGCGTGCGGTGTTGGGCCCCTCACTGCAATACAGACATGGAGGCCCTGGAGTGTGTCCAGAGATGGGCAGCAGGGCTGTGAGGGGACTGGAGCACAAGTGTGATGGGGAGTGGCTGAGGAGCTGGGATGGGTCAGTCCGGAGCAGAGGAAGCTCAGGGGAGACCTTGTTGCTCTCCACGGCTCCCTGAAAGGAGGTTGTGGCGAGGTGGAGGTCATCTGCTTTTCCCGGCTAACAGCAATAGGACTAGAGGTGATGGCTTCGAGTTGCACAAGGGGAGGTTCAGGTTGGATGTTAGGAAGAGCATGAGGCACTGGCACAGGCTGCCTGGGGAGGTGGTGGAGTCACTGTCCTTCGAGGCATTAAAGAACTGTGGAGTTGGAGCACTGAGGGACATGGTGGGGATGGGTTGATGATTGGACAAGATGATCTTAGCGGTCTTTTCCAACCTTACTGGTTCTATGATTCTATAAAAAAGGGAAGTGAAAATACCATCATTCTGCCTAGGCCAAATGAAAAGGGAACCTTTGAATTCCTCTGTGTTGAAGGATCAAATCCCAGTATTTACATTTCCTTATAAAGGTATTAGATGTTCTTGCTGACTTAATTTTTTTTTTATTTCTCTTAAGTATACTTCCAGGTTAAATTTTCTAGAAAACTTCTGGAGTGTATTAAATCTTCATAAAGTAGCCTTTACTTGCTGGAGCTCAAGTTAGTGTATCCTTATTCTGTTTTTCTCTTAGATGGCATGAATGTCCTGTTTATAGTTGTGGACGACCTGCGTCCTGTTTTGGGTTGTTATGGAGATAAACTTGTGAAATCTCCGAACATTGATCAACTTGCTTCTCAAAGTATTGTGTTCAGCAATGCGTATGCACAGGTGAGATAAAAAACTTAACTGAAAATGTTTTCCCTCTGCAGAATGCATACTGGTGTTATAACAGTAGGTTTTAGGCAGACCCTTGGAAAAAAAAGTATTTATTAACCTTAATTACTTAAGTGATTCTATTAGAAAAGAATGGTTATGCTGAAATGTAATATATGAACCTTTAGTGTCTAGGAATTGGTTATCAGGATAAGGATGAGTAGGTAAATGTGTATCTTGATAAAATTTTCCGGTTGGGAATTTGTGTTCCCAATGAGGATGCTGTTCAGCCCAGCTTGAAGTGATATGGAACACTTTCACTGCAGTTCTGAGCCCTTGGATGTTTTGCCCAGCCATGCCGAAGTTGGTAGGTTGCAGTTGCTAGGTGTGCTTTGTTTTACATTCAGAATGGATTCTCCTTTTGCCTGGCTCTCTCCTCAGCAAGCTGTGTGTGCACCAAGTAGAGTGTCATTCCTGACTGGACGCAGACCTGATACTACCCGCCTCTATGACTTCTACTCCTACTGGAGAGTGCATGCAGGAAACTATTCCACGGTGCCCCAGTATTTCAAAGAGAATGGCTACATGACCATGTCTGTGGGGAAAGTTTTTCATCCTGGTAAGGTTTGAGTTGTCATCTGCACAACATGCTCTGTATATATGAATTCTGTTTTAGAGAACATGTGTGTATGAATGACATGAGTCTTATCTATATAGACAACATAAATCATAATCATGGGACAGACTGTATGACAGTTATAGATTATCATTTAAGGACAATCTTACATTCATCTCTAATGCCTCAAGATTTATTAGATGAATATTATCTAGTACATATTTTCACGTACTGTCCAAGGGTTGTGGGAACAAATGTTTGCTATTTTCAAAACATGTCTCTAAATTAGGTGTGTACTAAAGGTGAACAGCCTCATTGTCTTAGTTTCACATACACGCATTTCGTGTTTCACACTGGGCTGTCTGGATCAGGAGATATAGACTGTATGGCTGATATTATTGGTTAAATAGGAAATTGGTTCTTCAGTTAAAAAGCAATAACACTACTGAGATGAAAAAAACCATAATACTTAGGTGATTCTCTTTCTGGTAAATCTTTGCCCCTGAGCTCAACTTGTGTGGATATACAGATGTTCAGTTGACGATAAATCTGATTAGGGATGTATGTATTATTAGTCATTATTAGATGTTATAATAACATTATTAGATGTTTTTTCTGCTCCTTAAGTAAGGTTCTTTGAAGAGCTTAAGTGTATTTCCTCCATAACAGGTGTATTTCAGGGAAAATTGCCTCTCTTACACTTTTTGATTTTTATTTCTTGTGTATTTTCTTTGTTTTCTGAATTGTCAAAGACCATTTGAAGTGTTTCTACACTTAGAATGCAGAATTACAAATACACCTGTATTTTGAAAACAATTCAAGTTTGTATTGGAGCTTCCTGGTTTAGTGAATTACTAGAACACGTTTTATGTCTTTACCCTTTTCAGGGGTTTCATCCAATTACAGTGATGACTATCCATACAGCTGGTCCATTCCACCCTTTCATCCTTCTACTGAAAAATATGAAAATGATAAGGTAAGGGTGATTTCTGGGATGCTAACAAAGATTGGTTTTCAGGTATAACCAAATTCTTTGTGTCCAGCATAAGCCTGTAGTCTGGCTTTTGAGTCTGTAACATTGGACAGGGAAATAACTGTTCCAGTTTGATACTGTTGCTAACTCTTCCAAGGGAGGTCTGTACTCTGTGCTAGGGTGTGTCACATTAATTCATGAGCCCATTCTGAATTTAAGTATTTAGGATTTGGTAATGTCACTGACATGTAAAGATGAATTCAAGATAAAGTGATCTCAACCATGTGTCTAGGTCAGGAAATCCTTTATATGAAAAGTGCAGTTGCCCGCTTTCATACTAGTCTTGCTCTATTCAGTTACAAAACATTTTCGTAGGCTTGGTGAATTTATATCAATTTGATACAGAGCTGAGCCAGGGAGGGAACTCATAATTGAAATAAACGTTACATAATCTAGAACTTTGATTTGATTCTCTAGGGTGTTTGTTACTTTTAAGCATGGCCTGAAAGAATCTATTTTACACTTATGCACATACTGCAATAACATTGTGTGCTGGAGTCTATAAATTGCAGGGCTAGGAGATCCAGCCATGAGGCTACAGGCAGCCTTGGTGACACTTTGTTCTTGCATTTACTGCTGAAAAATACCGGGTTTAACAACAGCATTTGCATCTGTGACATACTTCTCTTTATGTTCATTTAACAGCTCTCCCAAGCAACCTGCTGAGGCCACCTTTTCTTGGCAGCCATTTAGGCTAATTTATCTTTCCTCACTGACTATAAATGGCTGGCACTTACCCAGAAATTAATGAGTCAGTAGTAGCTTTCAGGCAGCTTTCTTTGGGATCAGAGGAATCGAAAATGCATGTGTATGGTGTAACCAAGTTGTACCTTCTTGTTAATAGGTCAGAGTCTTTATTCATTATAGAAGCTGTGTATTTTTCTATGTGACTACTTTTCATCTTTTGGCCAGCTTTAGAGAAGATTCTGCTTTTCCTTAGACTTGAAAATTGCTATGTGTTTTGTGCATTCATCAGCCCCTGAAACTTTCTGCCTCAGTCATCAAGGTAGTTGGTGCCTTCCGTGTCCGTAGAAGTTGTGAAATTCATTTTTATGTACAATCTGCAGAACCATTTATTGGCAAAAGGGTAGAGAAATGAACTTATTTGATAATTATAGAACAGAATATTACCTCTTTGCTTGTACAGAAGTTAAATTACTTAATTTTTTTTTTTTTAAAGACCTGCAGGGGAAAAGATGGAAGACTTTATGCTAACTTGGTGTGCCCAGTAGATGTGACAGAAATGCCTGGTGGTACTCTGCCTGATATTCAAAGCACTGAGGAGGCCATGCGCTTACTGAATGTTATGAAAACCAAGAAGCAAAAATTCTTCCTGGCTGTTGGTTACCATAAGCCACATATCCCTTTGAGGTATCCACAGGTGAGGAACCTGAAGCCTCTGGTGAAACGAATCTAGAAAGGTGTTTTTCTTATCAAAACTGTTGTACAGATGCTTTATTATTATTGTTTCTGGAAAGAAAACTGAAAAACAGCCTTTACCTAGTGTAATTTCAGCAGCTGTCTGTGTTGAATTTCAAGATGTTTAATGAGAGAGTTGTGACCAATCAGCCAAAATTTGGACATCTACCTATTTAATAGTGTGACAGTTATCGCATGGAGATACTGTTGGTCTTGATGGAGCTTGACATAGTAAGGCCTTCTCGCTTCTCCATATGAACCAGCAGCGAAAATCCTACCCATATCAGAGGTAGCAGGGCTTTATATTTCAGTGTGGCTTTGAGACTCAGGAGACTGTACTGAAAGGAACAACACCAGGTACTAACTTGGAATTTTTTGGGAATTGGTTGGGACTAACATAGCCATATTACCTTTTTGCACTTGGGGGTGGGTGAAGCCTTGTAAACTAACTGTAAGAATATTAAGAAAGGGTCATGCCAGGAGAAATGGTTAATGCTTTGCAATGCAGTTTTACAGTAGACCTTAGAGATGAGGACAATCTTTGTGTGCTTGCATTGCAAAGGAATTTCTGAAGTTGTACCCCCTGGAAAACATCACATTAGCCCCAGATCCCTGGGTGCCTGAGAAACTACCTCCTGTGGCATACAACCCCTGGATGGATATCAGACAGAGGGATGATGTGAAAGCATTAAATGTTAGTTTCCCTTATGGACCACTTCCAGATGAATTCCAGGTAAGCTGTCAATACAGTGGAGTCAAACTTCCATAACTTATTCAGATGTAAGGGAGCAATAGGCTGCTTTTAGATGTTCTGAGGCATTCAGCTCTTTTTCCTTCTCCTGTGTTCTTAACTTGCAGAGGCTGATTCGTCAGAGCTACTATGCAGCAGTTTCTTACCTGGATATGCAGGTCGGCCTGCTCTTGAATGCTTTGGATGATGTAGGACTCTCAAATAGCACTATAGTAGTTTTTACTGCTGATCATGGTAAGTGTTTAAATCTTCCTCCAGCTCACCACTAATAAATTCTTAATTGTGCAACACAGTGCTGGCATATTAATCAGGTGCATGTTTTTATAATGTACAGAAGAGCTGCCGTACCTTGTATATCTGGCTAGTCCGTTCCTGCTTAATGGACTGACACAGAGCTCTGTGGCTGTGGTTCTGTTCCTCTGCAGGCACCTCTGTCTTTAATCAGATTGAGGGTTTGCTGTGAGTAATGGAGATGAGAGGGTAATGAGGCTGTCTGCTAGAACACTGGGCTGAGCTTACTGCATTCCCACCTCCTACCCCAAGGAGTGACTCCTGCTGGGAAGAGTGCTGCTGAAGGATTGCCACCACTTCACCCCCTCTGCAATTTGTAAAGGCCATCTGCTACAGTGGGCGACAAGCTTTCTCATTAACTGCTAGAATGTGTTTTTTGGTTCTTTTTTTTTTTTTCTTTTTTTTGCACTTGTCATTGCTGCTAGCAAAGCATCTAACCTGATAGCAATTTGTTTTCCCCCCTCATACTTGGGGTCTTTGAATTATGGGAAAAAGACCTCAAGCTTGTAATTGCTTCAATGTTATAATATTCATTAAGATAATCTTCCCGTAGCCCTCTTAACTGGGGAGTGGCTTAGCTGACTTAAAACAGGATATGACTTAACTAAAACAGTTTAAAGTCACATGTTTGATTAATTTGGGTTGCCTTTTGTGAGTAAGTTTGTGTAAACAAGCCCTCGTGAGTTGCAGAGTAAGAGAATTAATACTTTCTGTACAAAAGCTGCTCTAGATGTACCTGCTGACTTGCCGCTCTGCCATTCAGTCTGTAGACCAAATTTCCTTCATTTCCTTCTTTTTCCTTCATTCTTTTTTTTTCTTCTTCTTTTCTTGCTGTGGTTAACTATAAACAAGTGTTGTTTCCAGTACCATGGTAGCAAAGTGAGACAAAAAAAGGTGCAAATAGTGAAGTTAGCAATCAGTCTGCCCTGGAAGAAAGCCTTGTTGGTACCTCTTCCTCTTGGAAGAGGAAAGCTAAAGAGATTTGACCTCTGTTGCTTCCTTCAGGGTAACATCCTGATATGGCAGTCTGGCATAGATAGCAGTCTTGGCTCCAAGGGATCTTCAGTTATCGTGTAACAGGAGCATTGGAGAGCTGACAGCTGCACAAATCTTAAACTAGTGCTTTGTGGATTGAATGTGGAGATTCTTGCAGGTGCAGTGACTAACCCCAGCTCCTCTTTTATGCTGTCTTAATACTCATTTCCTAATTCTAATCTAGGGAAGTGGAAAGAGGGACAGGTGTAATTGTTTCTTTGATATGAGAGTATCAAGTTGCGAGATTGACATGGCTGTTGAAATAGTTTTCATATTAGGAAAATCTTCTTATGTTTAAACATAGATTGGTTATTTGCATTTTAAAATAACCTTGATAAGACTAATGGCCTCAGCAGCCAAAGTCACTTTACAGTGAAAAAGAAATTACTTCTAAATTACAAATCCGTATCTGTTCTCAATTACACTCTGTCATCTAGGATGGTCCCTGGGAGAACATGGTGAATGGGCAAAATACAGCAATTTTGATGTCGCTACCCGAGTGCCGCTGATGTTTTATGTACCGGGAATGACGACTTCCTCTGCTGGTCAAGGAGGGAGAGTCTTCCCCTACCTTGATCCCTTTAGCCATATTTTAGGCGTGGTACCTCAAGGTAAATTTTTGGCTTTGTTTGTTTTCGCTGAATGTATTTAAAAGACAAGTGATGGTGCAGTGATGCTTCACACGTAGGCAGCTCCTCAGTGTCACTGAGTGTGCTTCTGTACTAATAGGGAAGAAAATGATGAAGGGAATGTCCCGTGTTGGGGCACAAACTTTTACTATGGTTAGGTATACCTTAGCAGTAGATGCCTGCATTAACACAGCAGGTAATATAGGCATCTATACTACACAAGAATAAAACAATACTCGATCTCCCTTTTGTAGTGGCAGCTGCTTTGAAACAGTAGTAAGTAAACGTTCTCTGTGTAGCACTATTGCATTAGGAACTGTTTTGACAAAAGCAGTCATGTTAAACAATCGACACTGGAATTTGCTTTGTCTTTCTGAAGTTTTTTTCTCAAAGTAATGAATATCATTGTCTTGAAGAGTTTGCACATTTGAGAGCTGTAAGTGCAAAAATTTCTTCTCGTTAAGATACATCATAAATTCATAGCCTAGCATCCTCAGAGCAAACTGCCACACCTTGATTGCCTTTATTATGTTACCCCACAAATCTAGTACAGAGCATTTGCAATAAAATATCAATTTAATGATGAGAGTAAGTTCCAAATATGTACCAATGTCAGTCAACTCCTCATGTTCAATAGTATGTACTTTGGTGTTTCTTCTAGGACGAAGCAACAAAATGGTAGAGCTTGTGTCTCTCTTTTCAACGCTTGCTGAACTTGCTGGCCTCCAGGTTCCTCCTGCGTGCCCAGGGACTTCGCTGCATGTTGCACTGTGCACTGAGGGGGCAAGCATTGTCCGGTATTTTAAGTCTTCTGAACAGAAGGCACAGAAGAAGAAGGAGGATGGCTGTGATGACACTAACAGGTGTTATAAGGAAGAATCTGTTGCGTTCAGCCAATATCCCCGGCCTGCAGACATTCCACAGTGGAACTCTGATAAGCCAAAGCTAAAAGAGATCAGAATCATGGGCTATTCCATGCGTACAATTGACTACAGATATACTGTATGGGTTCGGTTTAATCCTGAGAACTTTAGTGCTGACTTTGAGGATGTCCATGCAGGAGAGTTGTATATAATGGAGACTGATCCAAACCAGGATAATAACGTCTATAACAATACCTTACATAGTCATCTTCTCAAAAAAATTGTTGACTTCCTGAAGCATTAGGCATCAGGAACTTTGTGTGGAGCACTTCCTTTTTCTGTATGACACCTTTCTGTTGTGCAGAAATCACGTGGACTGAATTAAAATCCTATTTGTATAAAAACACCAGCTAATGCTTTTCTGATGTTACAGCCCTTACTGTGCTATACTAGTCAGTGAAATTACTTCTGCAGTTCTGTTGTATGCTTGTTTGAAAACGCTTTTGAAAAGATCACACAGGATATGCAGACCCATACTGTGAAACATCTTCATGTTCTTCTGTGAGGTAGTGAGTGAAGAAACATTCGTCATCTGTGCTGCAACTGCTGTGAAAGGTGGAAGAAGAGCAGCTTTTGTACTTGAAAGGCTAGGCAGAGAATGTGTGCTGGTAAGCAGGTCCTGTTCACCTCACCCTGAGGAATAGAGCTGGAATAATCAAGGAGATTTTTGGTAGCAGTGAGGAACTGAGGTGTCTGCTGTCATCAGCCCGGAGTAGAACTGACTAGAACTAAAAGGGAAATCTTATGTTTCATTCAAAAATGTAAAACTTGTATTTTGAAAAGAATTACTGGGAGATTACTCCTTCTTAACCTATTGGACAGGATCTGAATTTTCACTTAATGTGTGTGAAATGATTTTATTTGTAATAGACTGAGAGGTTATTTATAAAAGACTGAGAGCTTAATGTAACATCAGAATATTCTCCTGTGGTTTTTAATGAGAATCAGTCCAATGAGGTCCCACAGGTGAGAGCAGATAGAAACCTTTAGCTGTTGTAGCTTGCTGGTATTTATTTGTTGAACTGCTCAGCACACTTGTAATTTGTCACATCCCATCACTTCTTATCTTCAGTGAAAGAAATTTGGATGTTTGTTTTCTTAAATGCTAAATGGGGTTTGGCAGTCTTTATTTGGACTGAGACAGCTAAAAACCTTTCATTTAGATCTAAGTTTCTTGTGTGGTTTTTAGCAACATAAGATGTGGAGCTGTAGTTGTCTAATACTACACTGGCAAGTGTATTTCTGTGTGGCCAAATGATTTGAGGTCAGCGTGTTTGGGAGCTTGTAGCTCGAAAATGTTTTGGCTGCGTACTGTATCTAAGTCCTATCTGTGCATCATGCTCGCTGCCACGAGGAGCACTGCTCTGTCATGATGGCAGTAGTTTGTTGTTCTATCAGCCTGCTGGATTTCTGTAATTCCATTTTGGTGAATGAGGCTTTCAGAATACCAGAATCTGTGCCTTAGCAGATAAGACCTTGTTCTGAATGCTAACTCCTGCTACCTTCCTCAATGAACCGTGCTTCCAATTCCTACAAAAAGAAAAAGCCAGCTGTTACTTGTCTTCCTCAGATAAATTGATTTTAATATTCTAGAGAAGCCATAGACATAACTTTATTTCATTAAAATCCATGTGACAGTCTTGCTCCTAATTAATGTAGAGATACCCTCCATGAATCTGATTCTCTGTTAGAAGACAGCAGTTATTTAGTGCCTTAAACTCAATTAGAAGAATATATTTCTTATGAACTTGTCATTTGTTTTACGCAGCTTGAGATGCTCTGTGTTCTGCAGCATTATTAATCCAGATGAAAACATATGCTTCCTTCACTTATGCATGTACAATTCGATCCTCAGTTGGTGTGAAATACTGCAGCTGCATGTAGCAGATTCAGTGTAGCTACACCAATTTCACACCGGCTGAGGATGTGTTTTATTGACAATGGTGCCAGGCAAAGATTGGGAGTCTGCAGCTAGAGCTAATTATATCTCTTGACATTCTTTCCTTCAAAGGCAAATCAAATACGGGGAAAGGTTTTTTTTTTTTTAATGTATTGAAGCATTAAGGATTAATTTAAGTCTCCAATATGTTAGGTCAGTAACAATGCACATTTAAAATTGCTCTGGCAAATTGGTGTTGTCTTAGAATTAGCTGCCTGAGCATTGCTTTGTTCTTCTGTAAAAATTATTTTTGGGGGACTTAATCTACATGCTGTAGTTTTAAGAACCTGTTTGCGTGGCAACATTCTTATACGTGCTGCTTTCTATGGCTCCCATCTCTTCAGGCAATTTGATTTTTCAAGCGGAGATAAAAGTCCCGTTGATAGGTGATGAGTATTTTTTTATTTATTTTTTCTTCAAGTCTCAATATTGGAAGGGAAAAGCCATCCTTGACCTTCCTTAATCAAAATCTAGTGATGTTTTTAGGGGACATGAAACAGAATTGTCTCTGACAGCCAGTGAATCAAGACACATATCCACATGCTCAGAGCAAGGACGTTCTTGAATAATTGCACAAGTCACTGAGCAGGACTGCAGTCCACCTAGCAAGCAATTTCCTTCTGCCTGCTGCTAAGTTGAGGCTTAACATTTTTCTAGGACGTGAGTGAGGCATAGGAGTGAAAAATCTTTGCTCTTAGAAGTGTTGCGTGAATCAGGTTTGTTGTGGAATTGTTTGTGAGAAATACAAAAGCAGCAGAAGCAAAGGTAGGAGGCATGTTTCTTAAACCAAAATACTGCTTCTACAGGAGCCTGCGCTCCGGGTTTTGCTAGGCTGAGCAGCCTCTGCTGAAGAGCAAAAGAACTTAACAGTAGCAATAAAAATAAAGTGCTTTTGTGAACAGTGTTCTCTCTAGAGGGAAGGAGGATGCAAGCCAAGCATCAGGAAACAAATAAGATACCAGTGCTGACCCTATTTCTCCGGCTGGCACCAGAACAGCTGGAAGAGCAGCATGGTGCTGCATCAGCAGGAATTGTTACCTGCAGTATGTATGTGGAGAGATTCCACTGGGGACCCTGGAGTAGCCATTGTAAGCACTTGGCACAAAGCAGAGACAATAAACAGGCCTCTGTTAATAAGTTAATGTTCAGGGAGCAATTAAGTGATGGATTTGAAAACTTAGTCCTTAACCAGCCATACTTCAGTCAGTCATAAGTCTGATGCTGTTTCTAGTGTATAGTTGTACAACATACTATAATCCAAGTCACTATGTACAAACTAACAGGAACTGTTTAAAAATGAAGCTGGCAGTGTATTTGAATGTATTTTGTAACATTCAAGTAGAATCTTTACAACTTGCTGTCTGCAAAGGTAGGGTTTGGGTTTCATTTCCAGCATGCTGCGCATGCTGGAGCGTATGGAAATGTTGCTTCGTACTGCTCTGTGCAACAGATTGGAATGCCCCCTTTGGCCTGTGTTCTGCACTTGCTGGGGGAAATAGGGTATATTTGAATTAATAGCTGTCTGTGGGAGTTGCAAATCTTTCTGTGTTGTGAGACAGGCAAAGGCAGCTGAATGTCATGGTTATTGGTCAGCTGCTGACTAATTAATGACTGTTGCATGTTAATTATATATTAGTGACTTGCTGCTACCTTCTGTTGGTCAAGTGGAGTCCCCTGCTGGAATAAGTGTTCCACAGCATGGGGGAAGGGGTATAGACATGATGCCTCTAATCAGGATATTTCTTAATTCCTAGTGTTAACATGCATTTTCTCTGATGGGGAGCAATACCACCATTGGCAAAATGGCTGTACTATCATGGTCGAGATCCAGCTTTTATAGGGCACTGCAGTCAGCTTACATTTCATCCCTTTAAGGTTAAAGGCAGTTTCAGACTAAATGTGGGAAGTGCCTAGTGGTGGTAACTGAGATCCGTAGAAGAATATAGACATTTTTCTCCAACAGGCATTGAGCATTTAAATGTGAAACACTACATGAAGAATTAAATGGCTCTCCTGGTAATTAGGTTTTCTGGCAGTTACAGTTTTCTAGGCTGCAGACCACCTTGCTTTTCACATTGGAAATTCCCAAGTTGAGTTGTCCGTGTCAAAACTTTTTATGCCTCTATTTGACTGACTTCCTAGCTAATGAAAACTATCTTTAGAACTACATGGGTGGATCTTGACTCCAATATTCTTCTCTGCCCACATGTGCAGATCTCCTTTTTGAAGGCTGGGGGAGATCTGCTTATGAAAGGAGATGGACTACCAGCATCAAGATCCACCATATGAAGCAGCAAAGAGCTGTTTGCCCCCTCATTAATGCGTGATTCAAAGCTGAGTAGTAGAATGCTTTTATCCAGCAGTGTGTGAAGGTCCCAGTATGACCTATAATGGAGCTTTGAGTAAGCAAGAGAAACTGACAGAGCTTGATTTTTCTGTATGTGCAGTTGGATGTGGAATGGAGATAACAGCCAAAGTGAAGCAGCAGAGAGGAGAAAGACAGTAAGATATAATGAACAGTGAAATTAAATATGAGGTAATGGTCTGCTGGATTAGATTCCAGCAAGAAAATGGAATGGAAATCTAGAAAGAGCAGGATTCAAAAGGGAAATATTGTACCTGTCTGGTTTTAGGCATAGCAGAACTAACTAGGTACTACTAGGTACTCAGATCTTCCTGTTTCTGCTGTCATTTATTTTTGTGCTTAAAGTGTAACACCTGTAAGTTTTGTACGGGTTGTGATCAACTACACAGTTCTTTGAGCTTCTCTCTGTAGCAGTTTTGAAGATCAACCTCTGGACAATGCTTTGTGGTTTTTGTACTGAGTGTCATCCATTTGGTATTATCCATGTATTCCGATTTCTTGCTCTTTTCTTTTGGTCCTCGTGCAGGAGCAGAATCAGTCTTCCATTTCTAGTATGTTGTACGCTCTGCTGAAGATGCCCAGCTTACTCCTTGCAAGTGAAGAGCAGCTACCTGTAGACAACATATTCCTAAATGTTTCAGCGTGCTCCACAGCTTGCGTTCAGTGTTGAGCAGAATTCTGGACTGTGTTCCTCTTCTGCAGCCTGCTGGAGCTACTTACAGTGGCTACAAATGAAGCCGGAGTCTGGTCGTGCTTAAGGGTTGTATTGGGCTGCAAGCACTGCTGAAATTTAGCTCCAAGTCTTCTAAACAAAGTCTTGCCTATGCATCATCTGAAGAAATTATAAAAGCTCTCTTAGTATCGTCAGACAGCAGGTTTTCTGTCAGGAGAATGTTTATTTGGTTCAATCACACTTCAATGTAGAAATACTGTTTTGCTGACAGTTGTATTGAAACTTCTGTTTCGGTAAGATGAGGGGCCTTCAATTTCATCATTTTGAGTTTCCTTATTGCATAATTTTGACATACTAAAAAGTTATAACAAATGAGAATGCAATTATTTTGTCAAAATAATGAAACCAAAGCAAAAGATCTTGACCAGAAGTGTTCACTTCTGTCAGAATTAAATGACTCAATGTCACTAATGTTAGTTCAAGTTTCTAAAACAGATTTATTTTTTTCAAATAACTTGTCTTGCAAGGAAACGTCAAAATACTGTCAGCAAGAAAGTGACGGGAAATCCCAATGAGTGCAGCTTCTTATCTGGCACCACTGAAAAATTAACATTAGTCATGTTGAAGATTTACGCCTGCTCTGTTTTCAGCGCTCAAGAACAGTGATACCTGTGCCCGGCTCGCAGCCCAGACAAGCAGAGAGGGACAGTCAGAGATTATTCCTATTTTACAGATCGAGGACTCCAGCCTGGAGAGCTGAAACTCTTTTACTCAAGGTCAGACGAGCTGCAAACAGACACGAAAGGACACTGAATTCCGTATCGGGTGCTTTTAACTCAAGGCTATTTGTGCTTTTCCTAAGCTTTCTGAAGGCAGTCTACAAATAACATGAAGTAGTCCGAGCAGAGGAGACACTGCAGTAAAGAACAGGTGCCCAACTGAAAAACCCAGTACTATTTTTTTGCCAAAAAACAGAGCAGTGTTTTTTTTCTTACATTTCCCATCCAATGCAACGCTCCCCAGCCTTGCTCTGCTGTGCTGCTCAGAGCCTGCCCTGACCCTGCTGCCAGGCAGCACTCCTCCTTCTCCTCCTTCTCTTCCCTGCCGAGAAGCCGGGCCGTGCAACCCCTGCAGAGTCAAAGAGATGGTTCCTCTGACCTGAGAGCTGCGGTGAATTTTAAGCAGCGCTTGCTCCTGCAACGAATTGCCTAATGCAAGGGCAAGTATTAATCACACGTCTGGAAAAAGGTTGTTTTGATTTCTGTGTCTGCTGTCACAGCTTTCAAGAACAGAGGCTTTTCTGAAAGAGTTTCTTAGCAAGAGAATTAGGATATAATTCCTAGAAGACAAACCCTGGCAGGTATGAAGTGTATAATATCTATCCTTGACTGAACCTACAAGCCTGTTCTAATACTCCCCACATTTTCCTGTTTTCAAAGCGAGCTTGATCTTGTGCTGGAGGAAATGATTCTTTTTACTGAAGCCCTCTTGAATCTCTCACAGCAAGAAGGATGTGATCCATTACTCAGGGAGCCCTCGTTACATGCAGCTGTGGAATACTCATCTTTTTCCTTTATCTACTCCACTGGAAAATTCAGATAGCTTGTTTTGCTAGACAAAATCAAGGTCAGAGGTGTTAAAAACAAATAGATCGGCTTATTCAACTTGATAGTAGATTAATCATTTTCCTGTTGCCAGCTTTACCTTCTCTTTGCTGAAATAAGATTAGCACAGATTAAAGCTGTTTATTTTGGAGGTATGGCGCTGTGGACAGGAAACTGTGATAGGTTTACTTCAAATGGGTCTTTATATTTTAAGAATTTTCAAACCCTCATCTCCTTTAAGGGCGATTAGTTTTGGGAAGTGTTGCTCTTGTCTGTATTTATTCTTTTCCAAGATAATACTCAGTGAAAATACCTGAGTATGTTGTGTACTTGCTTTACAGCAACTGCAACGTCACGTGTATGTTCTGTGGTAAGTTTAGGTGCAGGTGTTGCTGGAATGCCAAGCTGTCATGTTATTCTGCAGTTCAGTGAAGTTTAGGTTTGAAGTCTTCTAAGAGCAGAAGTAAAATTTCTGAGTTTGAAGTTTTGACAGCCTGAGTGTTCCCAAGATTTCTTTTCTGCCAGAAAAATGTTGTCTCGCCATGTTTTCAGGTTAGTTGTTTACGTAAGGATCTTTGTGGTTTTGGGTTCTTCAAAAGTAATAAATAGATGAGAGGGCAGTGAGCTGTTCAGGGCCAGGCTTGGTGGGGCCCTGGGCAGCCTTATCTGGTGGGTGGCAGCCCTGTCCATGGCAGAGGGGTGGAACAAGATGATCTTGGAGGTCCCCTCCAACCCAAGCCATTCTATGACTGTATGGTGCAGGCCTGACAAAGCCCCCACCTCCTGCTCATCTCCTTCAATCTCTCATTTATTAGTTAGAAATAGTAGACAGGTCTGTATTTCTCAACGTTTTTTCCTATACTTGGTTGCAGATCAATAATCCCTCACTTCACTTGAGAAGTTTAAATGAGTCAGGAGACATTAAAATTAAAATCTAGGAAGCAAAAATGTGTTGTGTTCCTACACTAAATTTCTCCCACCAATCTATTACAAACCCTCCATCTGCTTGTCTACGCTTTGCATTGCGCCTTCAGGCTTTGTCTCATGACCGCAGCCGAAAGGAGGCAAAAGTCCTTCAGCCTTCTGCTTCTTTTTTTGGATTTTGTAATAGTGCTTCAGATGTTATCTGTGTATGTGGGAGAGGCCACAGCCTGTACTTCCAGATCTCTTCGACTAGAGGTCAGCAACACATCGGGGAACATGCAAGACAGAATACCATGAGATGCGGGGCCAGCTATTGCTAGACATATTTTATTTTATGCTTGGAATGAAGAATTCTGATATGGTTAATCATCGTCAGCTGTACGTCACTGAGATATGTGAGCCAGAGTAGTGGAACGATTCTATCATCTTTTTATCTTATGTTATTAGAAGCATTGAAAGTAGTGCTTCCAAATTTTAAACAAGAAGAAAAAATCGCCATCCTTTCGCTATAATTTGTTTTTATGTAAAGCACGTGCTTTAAAAAAACAGTGATTTTCAGAGATATTTTACTGCTGCTTCTGTATCTATAATGCCTTGAGTTGCATTGGTGTTTTCTTCGCACAGTGCTGGGCACTGTGCTTGGAATAAAAGATCGGTGTGTGAGGCAGAGGGGGTTAAAAGTTGTTTGGTTTTCAAATGGGCACCAACTCCTATTTGTCACATCCTTACAACTTCAGGGAGTACACAGAGTCAGTTTTTAATATAGAACAGGTTTAGGAATGTTCAGAGGTAAAATAGGTATCTATTTTTCAATTTCTTTTTAAAATAATTCTTACTGTTCGTGTGTTTATTCCGTTTTTTTTTTTTTTTCCTGCTGAACTGTTCCTGCTCAGTGATAGAGGAATTGGTCATCTGAACAATTAGAAAACAATTTATGGAGCGGCTCTTTCTCTTCCAGACACATTCCTTTAAAGGATATCTTGAATTGCACTGTTATTTTAGAAGCAAGTTGTTCACATATATACTCTGAGTCATCCCTCCATACAAGAAAGCACAAAAGATTCTGTTTGTATTCTTTGAGTGTATCCTATCCTGAAAATACTCATTTCCTTTATCATGACTAATGCCATTACTGAGTGGTTTTGCTGAGACATTTAGTTCAGCTGTGTTCATGACCATGATTAGTGCATTTGTCTCCAGCTAAAATGCTGATTCTTATTTGAATGCTGCACTCCTAAGAGCTGTGCTCTAATTCTTTATGAGGGAGAAACTGCTGTTTCCCAGCATTCTTGTCTCAGCTAAGTTGGTGTTTTTCTGTGTGGAGAAGCCTGGGCCAAGGCACATCAATAGTCTTACACAGGGGCTGCTTCCTTTCCTCCCACCAGTTTTACATTTGAAAGCTACTTTAGGATTTATGCAACAAGGAGTGAGAGTGGGACCAGATTTAGTACTTCTAAAATGTAAAATACCAACAATTACAATGAATGGTGTAATTCTAATGAATAATATCAGATTGAGAGATGCAAGCCCTTTCCTACTGCAATCTGAAAACCTGTTTGGAGTCGGAGTAAAGGTGGTTGTGGTGTCCTCCGTGGGTTTTGTGTGTAAGCCTGGCTCAGAACTGAGCAAAAGAGATAATTTCAGATCAATTTTGCAGTTTGGCTGTGAGTGGTTTTTATTTATTTTTTTTATTCTTCCTACTCCCTTTAGCTTCAGAAGAAGCATAAGAAAGACGAAAACAAAGTACAGAGACTTGTTTATGCTTTCCCAATGCAGGCTAGTTGCTGTCTGTCCAGGCAAGTTCCTAGGAAGCAGTCACTGACCACTTTTGTAAGCCCACTGCAGGCAGCTCTTAGGGCTGGCATCTCTATTTCTGAGCTTGCACACAGGCAAACTGCTCAGTTTGAGCCTGCCGGTTCCCAAAGGAAATGCTGACGGGCCGTCGCCATCCGCTATACCCTGTCATTCAGTCAACTTCAAAATGGAAACTCAGGCCTGTGGGTTAAATAGGACTTTGATGCATTTGATCACTGAAAGACTAGGGAAGAAGAAAATGTAATGGTAATATTTTAACGTCTTTATTAAAGTAAATCAAGTAACGTGCTGGTGTGACTCCATGAAGGCCCCTGGGATTAGCAGATTTGGATTTGTTTCACTCAAACGGCAAAGGTAGTTTCTAGTTTAAGTGGTGCCATGTGGATTCTTTACTACAAGTTCAGTGCTTCAAATCTCCAATTCTCAGTTAAGACTAGAGACCCTAACTAGATAAGGCCCAGTTGTGCAAACCATCATAAGGGGGAGGCTTTGTTATGGCTGAGCTGACTGCCAGTAACTGGGATGGTCCCACCTTTCTGCTGCTGTTCAGCTGCCTGGCTCTGCCCTCGCCCTTCTGATGAGGGCCATTTCGACTTGCAAAACTAACAAAAATTTGTCTTTTCTTTCTGCTGATCTTGTTTACTAGGGAGTTAGAGGAGTGCTGGATAAGGAGCATGTGATCTATGATGGCTTTAGTCTTGCAAACTAGCGCCTACATGAAGGTGGATGAAAGTAATGCAATTACCATTCCCTTTCCTAGCAATGTGTCTGAACTTTTCAAGTGGTTTTGCAAGCAGTTGCTAGCTAGAGAGAGGCAGTAGTGCAATTAGGGAATGTGCATTATATGTTGTTGCAAGGGGAGAAGATGGCAGCCTGGCCTGATTCCAAAAGATGGTGGGCTCTTGGTGAGAACTGGATGAAGTAAGTTCAAATAATGAATAGCTTTCTGAATAATAAAGCCTGGGGAATCTGATACACTCACTTTGCAAACTGGCAAGCTCCAGTTCGTAGGATACTGACCTTGTTGTCAGATACAAAAGACCACTTAAATACTGCTACTTGAGCATCATACAGTTGATTTTCTCTTGAACAATAACTAAAAAAAAAAAACCAAACAAAACTACAACAAAAACAGATAAAACATTATCTCAATATTACTATTATTATCCAGTGCTCTTCTGAAGATTAATTTTTGTACAGTATAGCTTTTATCATTTTGGATCTACAGTCCAATGAGAAAACAATAAAGTTGTAAAATATAAACAGGCAACTAATATAATGTTTTTTAGGAGAATAGTTGATTCAGCTCCAGGTGAAATCCGTGGGCATGTTACAGTTGACTTTGAAAGACTGGAACTTTGCCCATTTCCTGCCTTTTGCCCAGAATTCTAGATGGTTTATACAGTCTACTGTCCTGGGCTAAGAAAGAAGGTCTTACAGCTGCATGGTGGTGTGGTTACACAGAAAGCCCAGCAGTAATCCCATTATTGTCTTATCTTATCTCCATAGAGTTATTTTTGTTATTGTTTATAGCTTGTGCAAATGGGCTCGTTGCCAATGAGAAAGTAAAAAGGAAAATTCTCCCAGTGACAGTTTTCATACATCTGCTATAATTATAAATATTTTATGTTATTAATAATAAATAGCAGCTTTATAGAAATAGCTTCCTTTCATAGGCTATGGTAGGACAGCTGTCTGATATTTTATAATTTATCTTACAGGGATTTTGTGCTTATAGCACATTGACTTCAGTAGGGAGTTCTGCTTAAAACCTGGTGGCACAATAGATAACTGTATTCCTGGGAAAGCAGGTGTAGGCATTTATATGGCCACTGCCAGTCTTTCAGCTTCAGAGAAGCTTTGGAGGAGGAAATTGATAGGCTTTCCAGGTATGTCTTCACACAAAATGTGAACTTGCTAGGTACAATTACTGACCCACTGTATTGAGATGGTTGGAAAGTTACCTGTCCTTGCCTGTAGAACTTCTTTCATCTCTCCAGAAACCCTTGAGGCTTTAAAATTGGGCACAGGATCACGTCTTAAATGGATGCTTTGAAATCGTGGTGACTCATCAAAGCTTTACTCAAGGAGGTGGCCCATCACTCTAACACTGTGCAAGTACGCAGGTCTGTTCCTCTGTTTCCTGATGTGTGCTGGAACACATATCTAACCCCAACTGTGGCCCTTGTATTTTAGTGGGACTTCTTTGAGAAGCAGGGGTTACTCACTTTATCTGAAGGATAACATGATCGATCTAAACTGTAGCTGCAATCCCAAACAACAGCCAGGAGCACAGCAAGCAGTTGATTGTATTTAGCAGAGCTCTCCAGGTCTCCTGAGCAGAGCTAAGCTGCTGTCTAGCAGGTGAATCAGAAAGCTAGGAAGCGGTAAGTATCTGGAGCAGTTATTACCTTCCTCTAACCAAACCCTGACTGGCAAGTTGGATTTAATGCTTCTAATATTAATAGCAAAAATGTGGCAACCTACTGATTAGCTCTTAGACACAAACCAAATACCAGAGATGCAGTATACCAAATCTTAACCCTGGAGGCTATGGACCCATTCTTTTTGCTCTTTCAAATTACCTTGCCTCTCATAAATCTGTTGCTCATTTAAACCAAACTTTCAGCTTGCGTCAGAAATTACTTCCAGCATTGGATATGAAACATTCTGCAATATGTTATAAAATGAGGGCTGGATTCACGGCTTAAATAAAGAAAGGCAGTTTGCTTCAAATGGATCATTTATTGCTACCTTCATGCTGTATATTTATTGTGAGGATATTGTCACATTTCCTTCAGTTTTGAAAATGTAAGTTGGATTTTCTCTTTCAGGTTGCCATCTGGTGTATTGCAAACAGTCTCGGAGAGTAAGAGGCCATCTGTTAATACTTTTTCAGGAAGCTTTTTATAGAGCAGTGAAGTGGCAAATCTCAAAAACACGTTGTAATGACTTACAAGATCTTGGGTATGTGTACAAGTAAAGGCTGATATTTTATTCTTATCAACAATATAGTTATCAAGCTGGGAAGAAAAGGAAGAGAAGAAAGAGAACTTGCACACAAACGCACATGTAGTTTAACAGCTCTATTCCATGTATTACTTCTCCTATTTTTACATAAAATGTAAAGTAAGTTTCTGATGCTTGATTCGTTTTATGCTCATGTACTTTAGTGAGACTGATTGCTCATTTGGGAAACAGTTTCCTTCTTTAACCACTAATAAAAATCAAGCAGTCCCAGGATTTTGCCTAATAATGCTGAAAATGAATGTGGCTTGCATTACTGTAGCATGCAATTTTTATATCTCCAGTTGTTACTATTCATAAAAGGCCATCCTGCAGGACATCTGACATGGGGAAGGCCTCTAGTTCAGACCTTCTGCTTTGAGTTCCAGCAACCTCAGGTTCGATATCTTGTGTGTTCCTATGGCAGAAGGTTAGTTCCTCATTCAGCTCCACAAGTACCACAAGTAGAGAGATCTTCAACCCAAATTTGATGTGCTCACTCCACTGTAAATGGTAACCATAGAGAACACAGCTGACAAAAGCGTTGCCTGATCAACCATTCAAGTATTTCGAAAATTGTGGAATGAAACAAGTCAGGAAGGAGCTAGATAAGAGTGACCAATTAAATGAGTGCATTGAAGCTGATGAGGAGCACTACAGTCGTTAGCAGTAGCACGTGCCTGCCTGTGGGTCTGGCAGTAGTGCCTCGGATTTTTCTGCCCACATTTGTGTTGTACTTGGGAGGAAACAAGTATGTCCTTGTAAGGGGCTGTGCTACTGGTGGGGTTAAAAAACCAAACAGTGCTGTTGACTTGTGCTGTCATTCTATAGTAAGGTAAATAGAAGACCTGAGGAAGAGGAGAGGTGGCCTTTGGGAAGTTATCCATCAGGCCTCTGGTACCTAGAGGAGCGGGTGCTGGGTTTCCTGAGTGCCCCTCTGGCTTTGTACACTGAGCTGCTTTTCTTCCACTTGCACTGACTGCCTCGTTGTTTTGTGGTACAGCAGAAGCACTGAGTCTAAGCCATGCGCCCCTGTGTGCAGGGCTGAGGTTTGTCTCAAAGCTCTTCTCACCTCTGTGAGAGGATACCTAGGAGAACACTTGCTTCCTCCAGCAGCAGGCCCTCCAAAAGCAGTCAGAGGAGCAGTGTGTTACTGGTATCTCGGTAAGGCGAGAGGGAATGCAGAGGGAAAAAAAGGCAAGTGCCAACTATCTGCACTCCAGACTGCTGTGGATTTGCTCCTACAGAAAGATGTGACAAGGTGCATTTTCTTGAGTGCTAATATACATTCTGAATGAGTGCTGCATTCCACTTTGGCAGCGTGTTATCTGAAATGGCCTAGTCAGGCACATTTTTCTGTATTTCAATGCTGTATTAATTCTCTCTGCTTTGTCTTCTGCAGCTACGAGATGTAATTGGTGATGTTTTGGAGCCTCTCTCTTTAGAACCAGTGCTGCTTCAGTGAAGACTAATAGCAAATCATTTTCTCTTCAGTGGTTCAGAATTTGATAGTGGGACATCAAAAATACCAGCCAGGTATCACTGATAATAAATGTCAGCACTGCTACACGTCAAGGTCATGGAAACCTATGGTAAAGGCTCCTCAGACTGGCATTGTACTTTCAGATTAGCATCATTTGAACAAAACTAGATGTCTTTAAAAGCAGAGGCGGCATGAATATCGTCATAAAATGAAGCACACTAGCCAGCAAGAGAACCTGGAGCCTATCTGTTGGAAGTGTTTTAAAAGCGACACGGAACAGACTGAACCCAGCTTTGTTCAGTATAATGGGATTCAGCTCTGCCTAATGGTATCTAGCAGTGGTCAGAATATCCTTTAAAAGTCTTGCTTAAAACAACAACAACAAAACTCCAAAGCATAAAGAAGAATATACACACAACATAACCCACTTTATTCAAAATGATATTTAAGGGACTAACATTTTTTTTTTTTTGTAATTGAAGGAACTAAAAAAATCTTTGTCTTGTGCCTATATTTTTAATGGAAAAGGAATTAAAAATGAATGATAAAAATTGGAGAGAGACTATTTTCTTGTCCAAAAAATACAATGTCATCTACAGTTTTTGTTATGAGGTGTAGGTTTTTCCCCCATCTAATACCCATGCAATGTTGTTGAGTTACCATTACTTACAAAAACAATAGGAAAGCAGACATAATCTTATTATCACATTGGTTGAGAATGCCATTAGAAAGAGCAAGGATTGATGAGTCCAGTAAGGATAGGACAAAAACTAGTTCTGTTGTCCCTATCCTTTCCTATAAACCAAGCTTCACTAGTCTTGGCTGGCAGCTACCCTGGGCTCCAGCATCTTTCTTCCTCTGTTAAACCTGTGAAACTGTTGAGAGACTTCCTGATCAGTAAGGTAAGTGCCAGTATGAAGATGCATATTGTCTTTTGTTCATTCCGTATCTATTAAGCCAGGTCAGCATATGAGCAAAAAAGCTCATGCAAATGGGAATCATGAAAATGACTCTCCACAGTGGGAGGCTTGTAGGACTCTCCCAAAATTACCTACCAAGAGCTCAGCACTTAGAATTACAGCTTGTTGGGCCACTACAGACTCCTTGAGCGCTTTGCTGATCAAGAGTGAAGAACCAAGCAGCTACAACAAGTACATCTTGGCTCTCCTTCTGAAAGCTGAACTCTGCAGCAGTAGCTCCACATTGGCCTGGCAGATCCTGTTTGCAGAGATGAACTCTTTTCTTTCAACTGTGAAAACTTTGGTCATAATGGGGTTGCCACTGCCCATAGTTGAGCAGTTTACTACACTCTAATAAAGTCCAGACTGAATTCATGGTGCATCGTGACGAATTTTCAAGTACTGTAGCATGTGGGAGTGAAACATGTTGTCAGACCTGAGGTGTTACAGTAACATCTGTGAGCTATGCTGGAGCTGTATTGGCCAAGGCGGCCAGTGGTATCCTGGGGTGCATTAAAGAGAGCATGCCCAGGAGGTCCAGGGAGGCGATCCTCTCTCTACTCTGCCCTGGTGAGGTCACAGTTAGACTACTGTGTCCAGCTCTGGGCTCCCTAGTTCAAAAAAGACAGGGATCTTCTAGAAGGATTCCAGTGGTGGGCCACAAAGATGATAAAGGGCCTGGAGCATCTCCTGTATGAGGAAAGGCTGATAGAGCTGGGGCTGTTCAGCCTGGGGAAAAGAAGACTGAGAGGGAATCTGGTAAATGTTTATAAATATCTAAAGGAAGGTGAGAGGCAAATGGATGAGGCCAGGCTCTTCTCACTGGTGTGTAGCAATAGGACAAGGAGTAATGGCCTAAAACTTGAACATAAGAAGTTCTGTACTAACATTCAGAAGAACTTTTCTTATGGTAAGGGTGACGGAGCACTGGAACAGGCTGCCCGGAGGGGTGGTGGAGTTTCCTTCTCTGGAGATATTCTGACCTATCTGGACACCTACCTGTGTGACCTGCTGTAGGGAACCTGCTTTAGCACGGGAGTTGGTCTTGATCTCTTGAGGTCCCTTCCAACCTCTGCAGTTCTGTGATTCTGTGATAATCTGTGCCTGTGGCCTTTCAGAGTTATCAGGAACAGAAAGTCCTTGGTAGTGGTTTGTCTTGTGTTGCTGCCCTTCAGGTCTGCTAGCTGGCGCTGTGCTGGCTAACCTGCTGACTGTAAGTCACTGCTGGCTTTTGAATATCACCCGGCTCCGTGGGGACATTCGGCATGTACCTGAGCACCGGCAGTGGGAGCCAGGTGTGGCTCAGAGCTTGGGCACGCAGCCCGGGTGCAGCATGGAAAGTCTTCAGATAGTCTCAGCTACGCTTCCTTTTTTAAAAAATAAATAAATCGCTTATTTATTTATTTGTACCCCCTTAGCAAAAAGGAAGAGCCATCTATCTTACCTGAAGCGTGATTTCTGTTAGAGCCTTTAGCCTCACTGGCCTTTGGAGTCTTTTAATTGCAGGGGTTGAGTCTGTAAATGTTATGTGCTTGCAGAGAGTAGGAATAATTCAAACACTGCTCACACTCCAGCCTCCACAGTAGGGATGAGTATTTTGTTTGGAGGATTTTTTTCCTTATCTCAACTGCTGTACCATTTGGCTATCCGGAGCTTTTGCATGCTTCGCAAACACCATCTGTTACAACCCAAGACACAAATACTGCAAGTGATTAGTAATATAAGCCAGTGTTGCAGCTGTATGTGGTGTGGAAACCCGATAGAACTAGAACTTCCTTTGTAAGCCTGACATGCTGAATAGCGCATTTGTGGTTTGTCTGAGCTTTTGCATTCATCAATTAAAGATTAACTTTCTGCTGCTATGGAGACACGTTAGATTTAAAATAATAAAAAAAAGTCTGAAGAAAACAAGTGTTTTCTTATAGGAAATGTTACTGGAGCAAGTAAACATCTAGGGCAGACAGAGCCCCTAACGGAGAAATGTTTCCAATCCTGCATCCTAATGCATTATTTGAGGAATCTTCAGGTTGAAATTCTCTGTGCATTCTTATCAGTGTTCTTCCCGAAGTCATAAAACACTGAAAATATACATACAGCAGAGACCATTCAGCTGTTCTAGCAATGGTCAGATTACAACAGATATCGATATATTGCTCCTGTTATTCAGTCTGTGTTCACACTGAGCTCTTCTAGAGTTCCAGGACTGTTTTTTCTGTCTGTGTTTTATCCTTCAGCATTGGCTTTGATTGCAGTAATGCATGAAGATCTGCTGGTGTTGGAAGATACCACGTTAGCAAGGAGCGCTGCGTGTTCTCATGGGTTAGCGTGAGAGGCGAACAGGAAAGGAGAGGAAAGCCTGCGGGATAGATGTGTTAGTGCGCAGTAACCCAGGGTATGTTTCAGCCATGGAGACTGAAATTCTGAAATGGTGGGGATAGCTCCCCTTTTTAATGCTTAATTAAAGGAATTGTTCAAATAAAGAATTGTGCCAGTACTGCTGTTGCTTATCTTCCCCTCTATCTCTAACTAATTATGATCCCTTGCTATCTTCAGACGTTTGGGTTTATTTAACATCACTAGTTAAGTGAATAGCAAGAATGAGGACAGAGTTTGAATCAACTTTTGTTGATTCTCCATAAAATTCTTCCCCAAATCCTTATGTTCTGGTACCACATACTCCCTGTTTTGAAAACAAGGAAAAATTTCAATTCTAGAAAGTATTCTGTTCATATTATGTAAAATTTGGAAGGAGATAAGTGAATTATTTTTGCTTATGTTGAATGTTTACTCTAAATGAGTATGCTACTGTTCAGAGATGGATAGTTCTTTTTTTTTGTCCATGTGTGCACTTGCACTGGCGTCAGACCAGTGTGTGCAGGTGAGACAGCTCTGCTTATTGTCTGTCCTGTGTTGCTGTATACTGAAATGACAGCAGGTGACAGTCAGAGGCTGATGGAGTAAGCAGCATTTTCTCCTTCCCTTTTCATGCAGTGGCTGAATAGCTGGAGGCTGGCATGTAGGACATCTGGATTTGCTATGGTAATTGACCTGTGAGTATATAACCTCACCTTTCCTTCTTGAATATGGCCTTAAACACTAGGCTACTGGGTGCGCTGTAGCCCTTCTGGACAACTGCAATGAGCTGCCCTGGACTCATAGGGCCAGAGGAAAGCAATGAGAGCTTCCAGCCCTGCGAGCAGAGCATGTCCTTGGAAGAGAAAGATGTTGTCCTGCCTCAGAAACCACTGAGGTCTGACCAGTGCCTGCCTTTGTTATGGGCTCAATTGCAAAAGAGGGAGCTGGCATTTCATCAATATAACATTCCTTCTGGTGGTTTGATAAGTCGTATTTAAATAACTGCAGCACACTGCAGAGCACTAAGCAGGCACGTGTTCATGCCCTGCTAGTTGCCCTTTGCTGTGTATGATGAAGTGTAAGACGGTAGGATTGCGAGTGGCTATGATTAAAATGACTGAATTTACTACAGATTAAAGGTTTGCCCTTCATGTTTGATTTCTCATTTACAGTGAATTTACAAAGTCGAGTACACAGTCCTACTCTTATAAACTTATAGATTTCTCTTTTAATGCCTAATAGTAAGTTCTCCACTCTGGCTGTTTAATGTATCATTTGTGATTCTGTTTTGACAAATCTCTCAGCAGTTCAGAAAACTCTTTGTTACAAGAAAATAGATATCCTGCTGACTCAATGGGAAAAAAATGCTTTTTGTCCTTTGAAAAATGTTGCAGCCCTCTAGATTGGTCAGTGTTACTTATCTGAATAGCCCTATTATAGAGCAGAAAAGGGCACTTTATTGGGCCAAAGAGCATTGAAGGGTACTGAAGTATGTAGGGTAAGGTTATTGAGGCTTTGCTTTTGTAGTATCGGTTTTTGTAGTATTGGTTTTTTTGGAAGATCATCTTACACATGATACTCGTCTCCGTTAAATGCATTGCCTTTATTATTGCAATAGCTTTTCTTTTTTAATTACAAAATTCCGACAAGATGTTTTGCAGTGACATATTATAACTACATTAACCAGGTACATCAGGATCTGTGCGTATGGCAATTGATGATTTCTTTTTGTCACTTGCATAACGAGCCTTCTACCCATACAGAATAAAATATTTATCTGGAATGCAGGCTGAAGCAAGCGCTGGAGACTGGAGGAGGAAAAAGCAGGCTGCCTGCAGTGAGTAATTGTTGTAATCTCATTGTCCTTTGCAAAGTTGTTAATTAAAGCCTTTAACTAAGCAGACTGTGCTTGCAGGAGTCCTGCAGAAGTCATGTTGCTGTGCTCTTGTGCATCTGTTGACTTGCAGTGCTTTTAGCATACTTAATACAAAGTTCCCCGAGTTCTATCTTCAGAGAAATGGTATATTACTGAGGATGTCTTGTAATGTTCTCCCCCTTCTCTCCCTGCATGTCTTCCTTTGAAATAGAGAACACCTGAAGGAGGTTGGTGCCTGAGCTGGTAAACTGGTGCAGAACTTGAGCATCTTCTATCATCAGGATTGGCATGTAAGCCTTCCATGTGTGTGGGGCTGCTGGCTTATTTGCGCGTGTTCTCTGGAGCTTTCTCTGCAAAGAACAAGTGGTGTGAATTTTGTGTACTTTGCCTCCAAGTTCTATTTGTTATTTAGTACTTACATTTCTGTAGCAACCAGAAAATCCATTTAGGGATTTTGATCATTCCTGGTAGACAGCACTATACATAATATAAGGAAGCAGTATTTCGGGTGATAGGATCTGAACAAAAAACGGCCTTCTGATGTCAATTTCTTTGGAGACATTATTAGAAAGGATAATTTAGAAAACCTGAATGAATGAGGTTTTAGGTTGTTTCATGGTGTGGGGGTACAGAATGAGAGGAAGGAAATAAAGTCCTGATTTTTAAAAGTAGCAAATGAAGAAGTTTGGCGCCAAGGGCTGATCGGAGACAAGAACTGACATCTTGGGAGCAGATGAGAGGAAATGGGGTGTGTCAGAAAATCATAAACGGCCTTGAAACTCAAAGAAAACAACCCATAAATAATAGAAGGGAGAGCCCCCCAAAAAAAGGGGGAAAACAGCAACACATGATCAGGGGGATAAGCTAGGTAAAAAAAGGTGTTTGCAGCATCATTTGGGAGGGAATGGTATTGGGGAAGGTTTGCATTAGGAAGGACAGAGAGAAGAATGTCGATATGACAGGAGGATGGAACAGAGCTTGTATGTAAAAGCAGAAGAAAAAGTATATGGACAAAATCAGTGAAATGGAGTTGTGGAGACTGAAAAGGAATGGATGAACAGGAGGAGAAGCAAGCAGAGCCAGTGTGGGAAATTTCTGAGCTGGGAGACTGAATGCACTAATACTGGGTGCACAGAGACAGAGGAAATGGGAGGAGAATGAGAATAGTTCCTGGGCAACTGAATTTGTTAGCAGAAGCAAAGTGATTTCTATGTCTGATGGGAAAGGAAGAGGAAAAAGACACAAGGAAGAGTAAGGCATGGGAAATGTTCGTAAGTCTTGTGTCTACTTTTTTCTTGGAAGAAAGGCTTCTCTGGATGTCAGGCTTCCCACATCTTTCATGTCCTCGAACCTCTAGCTGGGGTTGGGGTAGCAATACCCCTCCCACTGTAAGAGAAGAGCAATCCAGAGATCACCTCATGAGACTTGAATGTGTACAAGTCTACGAGGCTGGATGACGTGCATCTCACTGTCCTGAAGGAACTGTCTGATGTGGTTGCCATGCTGCTCCATCATATTTGAAAATTGATGGCTGTCAGGCAAAGTCTCTGTTGACTGGAAAAAGAGATATATCACTCCTATTTTTAAGAAAGGTAGAAAGGAGGACCTGGGGAACTACAGACTGGTGAACTCTGTGCCTGGGAAGGTCATTCACGAGTGATGACCCCCAGGGATCTTTCTTGGGAACAGTGCTCCTCAACATCTTTCTCAATGATACAGACAGTGGGATCAAGGATACCCACAAAAAGTTTACTGATGACACCAAGCTGAGTGGTGCAGTTGATACAATAAAAGGAAGGAATTCCATCCAGAGGGACCTGGACAGGCTTGAAAAGTGGGCGCATGTGAACTTAATGAGATTCAACAAGGCCAAGTGCAGGGTGTTGTTCATGCGTTGGGGCAATCCCAGATATGTGTACAGACTGGGACAAGAACTCCTTGAGAGCAGCCCTGTGTGGGGGGCCTGGTGGACAAAAAGCTGCACATGAGCCAGCAGTGTGCGCTCACAGCCTGGAAGGCCAACAGTGTCCTGGGCTGCATCAGCAGAGGGCTGGCAGCGGGCAGGGAGGGCATTGTCCTCATCTACCTTGTCCTTGTGAGGCTCCACCTGGAGTACTGTGTCCAGACCTGGGGCCCCAGCACAATAAGAATGTGGGGCTATTGGAGTGGGTCCAGAGGAGGCAACTAAGGTGATCAAAGGGCTGGAGCACCTCTCCAATGAAGAAAGGCTCAGGGAACTGGGCTTGCTCATCCTGGAGAAGAGAAGGCTCTGAGAAGACATCATTGTGGCCTTCCAGTACTTGAGGGGAACTTATAAACAGGAGGGAGAGTGACTTTTTACATGGTTAGATGGTGATAAGACAAGGGGGAATGGTTTTAAACTAAAAGAGGGGAGATGTAGGTTAGATGTGGGGAAGAAATTCTTTACTCAGAGGGCAGTGAGGCCCTGGCACTGCTGGCCAGAGCCGTGGGTACCCATTGCTGGTGGTACCCTAGGCTGGGCTGGGTGGGCCCTGGGCAGCCTGAGCTGGGGGGGCAGCCAGCCCATGGCAGGGGTTGGGGCTGAGTTGGCTTCAAGGAGGTGGCAGCCCTGAGCGCAGGTGGCTGCCAGCGTAGACATTACCATCATTGAGGGTTAAGGTGAAAGAGCCAACAGCAGAGAGGAAGGCTGATGAGAAGCTGAATCCATGGTAGACAGTAGCAATATCGAGACGAGAATGCAGGACTCACTGTTTACTAGAATGGAATATCTCTCTGCTGCTTGATTAGCTTAATTAGGTCAGTTATTTTAAGTTAGAACACACTTCATAGTTTTTGGCAGTGCATTTAAAAATAGGATTTAAAAAAAATCAACAAATATGTGTAACCGAAAATGAGCTCCCAGTGACTGTCTTAGACAGCTGCTTTGTACTTCATTTGACGAAGATGCCAGAATAAAGCACGAGTCGCAGCGCTGAGCTGAGTGATCGCGGCGGGGGCAAGGGCTCTCACAGCAGTTCTCCCAGCCAGCAGCCGCCCAGGGCCCTTCTCAGCTTACACCCTGCTGCGACCGAGGGCCGGGAAGGCGATCAGCACTGGCCAAATGCGCAATGTAATGCTTCCCAGGCAGCTGACCTGCCCCCCAGCAAATTGTAGCTCTCAGATTTTCTGAGCCAGTCGGGTCCCTTAATCCTTCTTTTCTCCTCCCCGTCTGTAGCAAAATCACCGCTCGGAAGGGAATCCATGCTTCCACCAGCAGAGGTTGCTGCTGTTCTCTTCACCTCTTTTTAAGCGAGCTAACCTGTCATGTCAAGCATTTAGCTGAAAGCAGTGGGAATTGTGAAGCTTTAACGTTTCCCAGACTGTAGTCTGCCACATTAACAAATCTTTCGCTTTTCAGAAGATGATAGCGTCAATCACGGTGACGGGCTGAAAGACACCATTCATTGTTAATTAATTATTAGCTGTCAACTCAAAGACTTTGTTGAACTAAGAACATTCAAGCAGATTGTGGATTTCCTCCTTTTTAAACTTTGTTTAAAGGACACTAAATACCCTTAATTATCAAAGTCAGTTGAAATCCTTTCATACCTCCTTTCTTCTGCAGGTGACTGCTTCAGGTACAATATTAATTATAAATAGAAAGAAGATTCTGTAACTCCTTATTGCTGGTTTATGTTTTCATAATGGATGAACTAAAAAGGAAGAAGTTTCCTTGCTTTGCTTTGCTAACAGCCCATGACTCCTAGGCAGCCTTTGAGATCTGCTGGTTTTAGGAAACAAATGGAAGAGGACATCTCTTTTTTTTCTGGAGAAGATCTGAGGGCCATACGGGCTGAAACAGGGCCATGACTTTGCCTGACTCCACCAGGTAAATCCCTGGATTTGATTTGTTGCAGTGGTTCAGTTTCACTCCTCATGTCTGTAAAGCTTTGACCATGACAATGAGGGATAGCTATGCAGCTGGGCTCCCTGCAGGTAGGAATGAACTCGTACCTTTTTCTAAGGATAATCTGATTTCCCAGCTGTTGTGAGCACACCCAGCCACCACTACAGAGCTTACTGTTACGAGATCTTGCAGTTGGAAGCGAAGTGCTTGTATGGATGCTTTCTGATTGTGGAGCAATGACAGCCCAGCTCAGCGAGGCACCTTGTGCACGTGAGCGCTTGCAGAATGTGTCTGCAAGCCTGAAAACACTGGCCGACACACCTTCCATTTAGGCCTGCTGAATACAAAGGGATACAAAAATACTTACCTACCTCATAGGAGCGCTCTGAGACTTAATTAATGCGTATGGGTAAAATGCTTTGAGATCCTCGGGTCATAATGATACTTAGCACTTTATATCTTCAAAGCCCCATACCCAATGCGAAGGAACTAATCCCAAACTAATTAGGCAAAAGGCACTATAAAAGTGCCAAGTGTTGTTATTTGCCTTAAAGTATTATTATTTAATCACAAATTGCCTCAAAGTGAAGTGTGACTGCATGAGATTAGAGACATAGTAATTAAGGCCTTGATTTAATATTTTAAAATTATTCAGCTCACTTCAATGCAGCTCTTGAATTTTTTTTTCATTCTTTCCCAAATACCCAGCACACATTTTAATTTTTATAAACACTGCATCCTCATCACTTAATAGGCTTTCCCTCTTCTCTCAGTTGTGTGCCCTCAGGATGTTGCAGTGCTGAGGGAAGATAGAGTTTGGTGAACGAGGATTTGGCCAAGTTGGAACACAGCAGACTGTGCGTGTGAATGTGTGAATTAAATATGACAAGAAGGAAATGTGTAAATAAAGTCTTTCTTGCATGTGTGGTAGATACATTTATGTATGTGCCGTGTAAGTTCTACAATGCAAAAACATCTATGAAAGCATCTGTCACCCTGCATTACTTATTCTGCCTTTGAGATACAAGCTGCTGCAGCCCTTCTTAAAGATGACATTTCTCTGCATGTCAGGGAGCAGCTGTAGTTATATTGATTTGGGAAGCTATGAATTCTGCTAAATAGACTGGTGAAATTCACCCCTCTCTATAGAATCCCAGTTCAAGGACCACTTCTCTCCTAGGTAAACCTTCTTTAAAGATTGAAGTGGATGTGAAGACCTGAATGCGGGGTTAAATTTCATCCGCAAAGAATTGTGGTGGGTTTAGGAGAAATCTATGGATGGGAATTGACTATATTTGTTCTTCTTTCTGGAGCAACAGAAGAAATTATTTTTCTGATGCAAGTGACTTGAAGTTCATAGAGCTCTGTGAGGAATGGATGTAGCATGACCATATCAGCCCCTGTAACCTGACTGACCTTGGTGGAGATAATCCCCAATCTTCTAGTGCTGTGAGAAGAGATTATAACTAATGGTGAGGATGAATAAAGGTGTTTATGGGGTAGGAAGACTTCGTCAGGACATGAAGAAATGCAGAAACACGTAGTGGGTGAGGCTTTGGTGGCACGCAGCCAAAATGGATTGTGAAGGAGAGCCCTGAGAGTGGGTCTGCTGAAAGGATATCAGCTGTCACCAGCTCAGCACCAGTGTGTGTGTGTGATCAGGAAACCTGCCGAGGAATCAGAAACATGGTGTTGCCACACCAAAAAAATACTGGGGCAGGTGACATTAATGTTTTTGCTCTGCTTACACACCTTGAGGAGAGATGAGGTGAAATGAAGTGCTGACCTAAAAGACAAGAGCCCCTGAGGATATAGGAGCTATCAAAATGTCATCTAGATAAATAAGGACCCAAACTCCTGGTATCTTAAGTAGCTACACTATTGATTAAAGAATCATGATAAATGAGTATAGGGCTGTGAATTAGATCAATACCATCAACCTTAAAAGTCAATCTCCTGCGCCAGCTTGAACAGACACACTAAAAAAACACACTCAGGAGAACCACAAATCCTAGGGCTGATGGTGGCCTTGAGGCTTTACATTTTTCTCTGCCATTTCTTTTATTTTTTCCCCTTTGTTTACATTAATAAACTTTAAAGAATTTGTAGAATAGATGTTTATGCCAGCAAATATTCAGTAGTTCAAAAATTAAGTAGGACCACCAGTCTCCAAAATCTGGGCTTTTGAGCAGCTGTGGATAGCTCTATGATATCACTGTGCTAATTTTAGGGAGAAACCTTTTCTGTGGCAATCATTGTAAGGGGCCAAATCCTCAGCTGTGGTGGGGCAGGTATTGGCTCTCTTGGTGGTTAGCTTACACCTGTGAAAAGGAAACCCTAAAACTTCTTTATTTCTTGAAAAGAGGAATGTGCGTGGGAGATTACTCCATAAAAGAAGTTTTGCTGGAGGGGATGAGAAATAAAGAGAGATGTGGATTTTGGAAAATGAAGTGTCTTTGCTATAGATCAGAATCTACAGGCAGGGTTAGTTGGCCACTGTAGCATGCCAGGCAGCGGAGCAAACTGAAAATGGTAATGCTATGCTCAGTCAGAGCATCTGTCTGTTTGGACGAGGGGTTGTTAGAGGGCTGTTTCTTGGTACCACTGCCCTTTTTGTGGAGGCTTTGGCAAAGGCATATAACGTTTTTCCATCTTTGTTTTTACATATATAACAAATTGTTGAGTATATGCCTTATTTGATGCTGAGTTGGTTCAAGATTTCCTATTTCTTATTTCTTATTTCCGTCAGTCTTGCTACAGAATTTCTCCAGGGCTTCTTAAAATACCTTCCTTCCTTTTTACATCTCCATGAAACAAAGGTGTAGCTTTGGTGGTTGGTTGTAAAGACTCCTAAGGATGTTCATAAGGAACAGTGTCCTAGAATACTCAGTCCTTAATCCTGCCATTCAAAATATTCTATTCTTTAGAGACAGTTAATTTCTAAGGATATATGTATGTTATTTATATCTCACTGTGAGGAAGAGACTTTCTTCAGTGTTTCAGTGCTGGAACAGGACTCAATTAGCACAGACGTTACCCACAATTTGTTGAAGGTCTATTTTTATGAGACTGTTTTTGGACAGTTTCTTATAAATCAGTGTGAACAGCCTGTCTATTTCTGACTGCATGTAGCCATTGCTGTGAGAGCTTATCTTGAGATGCCATTAAGATGCTTTCCCAATACTAGTATAAGAACTATATCTATGGTGGTAAACTGTACATATGTTGACTTTAATAGAGTGCTCTCTGTCATCTGACATCTTGGGATGAAATTAGCCCCCTGTGCAGATATCTGGCACTTGTACATCACTTGAGTCTTCTTTTGAGCTATTAATTGTGATTGAAATGATACCTAGCTCTTCTGCTGGCTTACTTTACAGAAGTGAATTTCCTGCAAAGTAGTAACTCTTAAAGCAGAAACCTCCTCCTCCCCACCAGCATCCTCATCTTCACCTTCAGCGTGCTGATTCTCCCACCTGACATGAGGAGACAAGCTCTCAAACTGCTGGAAAGCTATGGTCATGGGGATTGCTGGGAGCAAGCTGTCATTTATGACCATTTATAGGGGGCAATATACTCAGCAAGCGTCAGTGTGTAGAAAAGAGAGATTTAGTTTCTACTCGAGAGAGTTTGAATTCCTTTTGCTCATAAGAGTGACAGTGTTTCAAAAAGACTAGTGGTGCACCAGTACATCAAATCGCTTTTGATCTTTACAGGATTCTTTTCGTGGCAGAAATTTATATTAGAAAAGGGAAAAGTTAAGGAAATATTTACAGAGTTGGAAAGATCCTAAGTCAGGATTGTAGTGATCTAAATTTTTTTTTTAAATGGACTCAATTAGAAGTGCTAAATGAGTATCATAATGAGATATCCAATGTCTTGCCAAGTGAATTTAATCACTTTCTGATCCTAACAGCCACACAATTCAACTCTTTCCTAGCATAATTAAACAAGTGACAATGAGGATGCTATTCTGAGACATGGTAATGAGATGCTGTGGGGCCTGAATTTAGCTGGAGGGGATTTCTTATTAAATATTTATTGTATATGCAGCTTCTTCAGTGGCTAGAAATACAGAAAAGGAAATTTAGCCAAATAGAACCTCTTTTATGAAATGAATCTGTGAGAAACTGAAGCACTATGGTCTCTTGGTTTGGGGCTGACTATAATTTTTAGCCTGCAGGCTGCATTCAACAACAATAAAAATCATAGTTTATGTAGGGGGAAAATAAATTGGAGGAAGGAAGTTAGAATGTAGGAAAGTAAAAATGGAAATGGAATGAAAAGGAAATAGGAATGTGACAAACCAATTAGGGAGAGTACAAATGATAAAAGTCAACAGGAATTAACTAATGATCAGCTGCAGAATACTGAAAGACTAGAAGGTTTAAGGGGGAGGGAAATAATTGGATAACAGGGATGATGGTATCAGCCAGTGAACTAAAAAATGAGACTTAAGTGTAGTGAACAAGTAATTCTTGATCCAGGGAGAAATGAAGTATGCTTTCATCATGTTACTTCAGACTCTTTATGGGAGATATGGAAGGCATGGCTAAGCTACTTTGAGCCAAAACTATAGACGAAAAGTTCTATGAAAGCCCCAGGGATTTATAATACACTTGCATATACACATATAGAAACTAAAGAGTTTTACTGTAGAAGAGTGTTACTTAGGCTACAAAACTGACCTGGAACTGCCAAACTTTTAGCTCTCCTAGCAACTTCAAACCTGCACCATCCTAGGCCTAGCCTGTTCTCTGGAGAAGACAGACATCTTATGAAAAATTACCTCAAAAAGTTTTGGTAGAAATTCACACAAAAACTTAATCTTACATCAACTCCGCAGCAGTAGAGGAGTGTCCTCAAATATGTGCCAGCCACAGAAATCAGCAGCAGACAACTCTCACAGAGTGTAGAATCTCCAGCTTCTCATCCACCAGGACCCCCAAGTCCTTCTCCACAGGGCTGCTCTCGAGGAGTTCTTCCCCCAGTTTGTATAAATACCTGGGATTGCCCCGGCCCAAGTGCAGCACCTTGTATCTGGCCTTGTTGAACCTCATTAGGTTCACATGGGCCCACTTCTCCAGCCTGTCCAGGTCCCTCTGGATGGCTTCCCTTCCCTGCAATGGATCAGCTGCACCGCTCAGTTTGGTGTCATCTGCAAACTTGCTGAGGGTGCACTCGATGCCATTGTCTATGTCATTGATAAAAGTGCTGAAGAGCACCAGTCCCAAGACTGAGCCTTGGGGGATACCACTTGTGACCGGCTTCCACCCTGACATAGAACCATTGATCACAACCCTTTGGCTGAGACTAGCCAACCAGTTCTTAGTCTGTCATATCATGTGGTCCATCCCCAGGAAGCAGACTTTCTCCTATCTGGTGACCCAAAAGCACAAATTCCTGATTTAGGACTTAGCAGACTGTTTTTTTCTGAGTCAGAGATCAATAGCTGAGAAGGAGTTTGAAGACCAGATCTTCTAATCTTCTGGTCATCTTCTGTACTGTCCTATGAGCACCCTTATGATAAAGAGAAAAGTAAAGGTGGGACAGAGTTAATTCCTTCTTAGCCCAGTAGGACCAAAAATTAGGTTGGATAGTGTGCTAGTGACTTCTTTTTAAATGCATCTGGTGCATGAGGGGATGCATTAATAAATGTCTTCTTATTCCAGGCTGGAATGTGCAGGGGCAGCAGGTCCTAGGGCTTAACAGAGCAGCACAGGTGTAGGGGATCTTCAGGGCATCAAGGCAGTTGCAGACTCTGCATAGTCCACCAAGCTGTAATGCTAGAGCAGCAGTCTCTTATCACTGCTGTCCTGCCCGACTGGCCCTCAAGATTTGCCTCAAGTGGAATATCTGCTGATCTGCCCATCCATTGTCTAAGTGTGCTGGATGCTCTCTGCACCCTCCATATATTCTACATGGTTTTGAAAAGCAGATGAGTGGCTGAATAGTGAATTGGAACCAGGAAAGTATTGGCTGCCACGTACAAACTCTAATCTTCCCCTCTTTCCTCCCACACTTGTTGCTCCAGCTCATTGCGATCAGTGACTGTCTTTCCCCAGTGTTTGAATGATGTCTCTGTGGTACTTTGGAATCCCAAGGAGAAAGCACTATGTAAATAATAATTCCTGTCATGCCTGCTAAATGGCGCTCGTAACTTTAAAAGTTTTTGGCAATAGGATCATATTAGCTTGATGAGAAAGCTTTTCTTTTAATTTTCTTGTAAAGTACTAGGAAAGCTGTGAGACAGGAGGTGCAATTAATTATCTCACTTGGATTAAAAGCTCCTCTATTTGATATTTGATCTCTTATTACTTGATTTCCCACAAAATTGCCAGTAACATGCAGTCCCACTTAATAGCTCATTAGCACTCCAGTGTGGTATTTGTAAGGTGGTCAGGTTTGTGTATAATAAAGCAGTTGCTGGCTAGCAGTGAATGACTTCAGCCATAATTAATTAATTAAATGTGTGTAAAACATGGTTCATTAGCAAGGTGTGTGACAATTTCATGGTGTCCAGTGCTGTCCCTCTAATTGTGTAATGGGAGTGATGCTACTGCAGCATTGCTTCGTTAGTTTCCAGCTTCTGCTAGTGTTGTTTAGGTAAAAGACATCTGATTTTCAGGGCTTGTTCTGCTGACCTGGTAGCATTGGAAGGAATAGTTTACGGTAACCAATCGAACAGCATTTCTTACTGTTTTCACTTTAAACCCACACAATTAGAAATTATTACCATAGCTTAGCAGCAGTAGCAGAACATTTACTTGAGAAGCTGGAAATCTCGGTTTAACTGTAGTTCAAGCAATAACTATATTTTATACTCAATTATGCACTGTAACCCATTAGGGAAGTCTGTGGTTTCCTGATGTAGATTTTTTTCTTTCTCTTTTACAGCAAGGTTGCAACCAGCTACGAGCTTATTAGAAATTGTTATGATTGTACCATTGTTCTGCGGGCTGTACGAGGTCTACCCAATGTACCAAACTATTTGTGAGCTACTGAGATCTCTGCAGATGTGAAAATAACAGATTCAGTTAGAGGAGGTGGGACAGACCCTGCGGCAGCGAGCAGGGGAGAGAAGAGCATTGCTCTTTGTTTTAGAAGGGTGGAATCCTGCTGAGGGCGAGGTGCAGGCTCTGCTGCTCACGCGGCTGTTTGGGGTGTTCCCGTGTGCCGTATCATTTTATGGTTAGCAGGGTAGCTCCGTTTCATTGTTAACACTGCTGTTTTCCGCTGCCGTCTTCCTCAGACAGGCTCCTGGAGAGCTTTGGTGCTCTGTGCTACAAAAAGCCGACACTAGAGATGATGCTGATGGCTCTGGCTGTTGTTCAGAACTATGTTTTTGCAGTGTTACTGTCCTATTAGGCTGGCAGTTAATTAGCTGTCTCTTTTTGATGCTTACTGTGGTCTAAGTACACTCAGGCGCTTCTCTGCTGGGTGTTTCAGAAATCACTGCAGAAGTTGTGATGGGATTAGAGAAGAGCAACGTGTGCGTCCCGGTTCTGAAGGAGGTTATGACTGGGTTGGAGAAGCACAGCACGTGTCCTAGGTCTGGTGCCTGCCATGCAGCAATTTTCATTGTCGAAGGCATGACTGATTTCAGGAGTATTTTCTTTTTGGAGTTAGTATGATAAGTTCCCTAAGCAAATGACCCTGCCTACTTTTCTCCCAGCCGGAGGAACTCTCCTGCTGCTGCTGTGACCGTTTTCCTCTTCAAATAGGCAGCGGTGTGACTGCGACACAGGCCTTGAGTTGGGTTGTGTGAGCTGGCCCAGTAAGCTTCATCCAGTGTGTCACTGAGACACCGCAACATCCACACTGGCTTTCTCTTTGTACTGTGCACCTACCTAGCTACCAAGGAGCAAGGGAAATAAAGTTAGCAACTGCGCAGGAAATGACATCGAGACCAGCACCTCCAGTTTGAAGAGTTATCTACTTGCTCCAATTCCATTCTATCACCATAAGCCTGAGCGTGAGCTGGTAGTTACAGGACAAACAGGAATGTGCAAACTTGGTACCATGAGCATCCCTCACATGTCAGTTACTTCAAAGCCATTAGTCCTCATTTCAGTGTTTTAAAGTCTTATCTTCCAAGTTCCCCTGTAACACATTTCTTTCCAGAGGTAGGCAGCGAAACTTGTTCTTTTTCTGAGAGGTGATTTCCAAGTTTCTTTTTATGCAGAGGGTTCTTTAAAGAAGGAGATAATATTTCCCCATCCTTGAGCCTTCTTTCCCCCCATTATTACAATTTTCAAAAACGTAGACGCTCCTAATACAGCAGAGACCGTTCCACAGCTCTGCCTTTAATGGAGTGAGCAGATTGCAGTAAGAATGCGGTGCTGCTCAGTAAATTTAATGACTTTATGAAGATAAATGTTTCCCTTCCAAAGCCCCTTCTTGTCAGAATACATTTAATACTGCCATTCCTTTGAGAACTAAATTCCTGTAGCACTTTGCAGCATATTAGCATGTTTTTCTCACCACATGAAATTGCACTTCAAGCAAGAAATAATAATGTTTCTGCATCCCCTTGTACATTTTTATTACTGCCAATGAATAGGAGTAAATTAACTATTATGGCTAACATTATTCACAGGGACAAATTCCTAACTCATTTTACAGAGAATAATAAATAACTGAATAAATAAGATGCCTTTAATTTCACATGTGAATTATCAAAGATTCCTCTGAGTAGGAGGAGTAGGGGCTCTACAAACAAATGCAGCTCTATAGAAGAAGTTAGATATGTGTCCACTCATCTTTATTTTCTTTTATTCTCCAAACATTCTAATGAATATCCTTGTAATTATGTGTGATTCCTGTGAAAACAGGTTTCTCTTGTCTGATTATTTGTTTCTATGTGTGTTATTCAAACACTAATCTGGGAGATGAGCCACATTTTGCCGTTAGTTTCTTGGATCCTGCTGTGATTGATGGCAATTATCGTCTGGTTTACTTCACCCGCAGACCGCAGAGTTGCTTGTTCAAGACAGAACATCATCATACCCTTTTGCAGCAAGGGGAGCTGAGGCTCAGCAGGACCAGTGGCTTGTACTAGGGTACGCAACATATGAGATCCAAAGCTCTGGCAGGTTACAAAGATTGCTCTGTCCTTTGGTAGGAGAACTTAACACAAACAGGACTCTGTTTTTGGAAAGAAAAAATATTTTGATATCATCAAACAGTTCAGAAGGGATCAGTCTATATTTCAAGCGTGTTGAATTGCGTTTAACAAGGATTATCAAGGTAGATGTATTTACAAAGAAAAACAAATTCAAGGAAAATAAACCATCCACGCATTTGTAAATGGAAAAATGGGAACATTTGCCCATGATGTTTTTCACGGTGAGGAAAGAAATGCCATACATTTCTGCTTCTTGTTTGAATTTTTCAGTCTGATGGCAATACAATTTTTTGCTGTGCCCAAATAGTATTTATTCAGAACACTTTACAATTCTTTGTGAGTCTTTTAATCATACTTTAACATTGCTCATCTTTTGTATCTGCTTGCCCATCTATGTATGCATGCACACACACACGCTCTCATCCGGGGGGACCTTACAGCGGCCTTCCAGTACCTGGAGGGGCCTACAGGAAAGCTGGGGAGTGACTTTTAATAAGAGCATGTAGCGACAGGATGAGGGGAAATGGTTTTAAACTGGAAGAGGGTAGATTTAGACTAGATATTACGAAGAAATTCTTTACTGTGAGGGTGGTGAGACACTGGAACAGGTTGCCCAGGGAGGTTGTGGATGCCCCCTTCCTGGAAGCATTCAAGGCCAGGCTGTGAGCAACCTGCTCTAGAGGGAGGTTTCCCTGCCTATAGCAGGGGGTTGGAACTAGATGATCTTGAAGGTCTCTTTGAACCCAAACCATTCTATGATTCTATGATTCTGTTATCTGCTTTGGCTCTGCTCCTCATCTTTGCTGTGCTGTCTTCTTCCAATGGTACACGGGGACCCAGCAGTGCCCTGCCAGGAGAACGAGACTGCAGGTGGCCAGTGTGGGAAGATCCCTTTGAACCATACTGGCCACCCGCTCCCTGGGCTGCTCACATTGAGGCCATCAGGATTGGACCCTGTGTGCATTTTTTTTTTTCCAAGTGTACCTCTGGCATCCTAATGCAGCACCAGACTGAGTGCTGTGAGCAGCATCTGCCATCCTCCAGTCATTGTTCACCCTTTGGGGAGGATTGCCGGGTGGATGGGGCCGCACGGATTCAGTGTGCATCTCATCAACACTTCCTTGCGAATTTACACATTGGTTGCCCCAAAGGTGAGCACGGAGGCATGCAGGTGCTGTCTGTTGTCATTACTAGAGCTATTTAAAAGCAATCCATGACAACCATTGTTACTGAGTGGAGCGCTTGCAGCAAAGGATTGGTGAAATATATATGTGTTCTCCGTGAAAATTTCAGGTTCTATTCCAGAAGTGCGAAGAAATTTTTATCGTGGAGGGTTACTTTTACGCGCCGACATTTTTTTTTCGCTCCTGAAAGCAGTTCCCCTCACTTTCTGTTTTGTTTTGAGGCTTCCTTTGGGTGCCGGGGGTTTGGAACGCCCCACGCCGCGTCGCTGCTCTCCCGCAGCCGCTCGGGCACCGGGAGCTGGGGGCCGCTGGGGGGCGTCCCGAGCCCGCGCTGTGCGGGCCGCGGCTGCGGGGTGCGGGGTGCGCGGTGCAGCGCTGCACGGCATCGGTGTGGAGCTGCCCCCCCGCCTCCGCCGCTCACCGCTTGTTGTCGTTTCTTCCCCTCCTCCGGTCCTCTTGCAATAACTGTTGTAAATTAAGCAGTTATTTCTCTTCCTCTGGTTTCAAAGCATCAAAGATGTATGTGAGCCCATTACCTTTGATGCCGATTTCCTGTTAGAATGCATGTTTTGGCGTTGCGACATCCTGAAAAAGTTTAATCTGAAGCAGAAGAACTGTAAAACGAAGAGAGCAATTATATACAGCCCAGAGCGCCCAGCAGCTGAAATGACAACAAAGTTTCATCTGTTTATTAGGTTAGCTCTGTTTTGGATAAAATACTATTAGCGATTTACGAAGAGGAGAGCGGGACTTTGAAATCGAATATCTGTCAATTAGATCTGAAAATCTTAATACAAAATGCTTTTGAAAGTCAAATGACATCTATTAAAACTCCAGATTTAGTCAACAAGATCAGGCTGTACCCTGGGTACACACTGAGGGAGAAACAGCATGTACGTGACAGCGCCTTACCTGGGAGGAGAGGGAGGGCATCTTGGTGTAGACAGAGAGGAAAAATGAGGAATTAAAGCAGCCTTCCTCTCTGTTTTGGGGAAGAGAATTACTATGTACAGATGACTACAGTTGTCAAGGCAACTTTGCTTTCACTGATGCCCCAAGTATGGGCTCAGCAATCACCCCTCCACCCCTTCCAAAAAAGCAAACAAGACCAACAAAACAAAACAAGAAAACAATGGGGATTTTCTTCCTTTCTTTCTTTCTTTCTTTCTTTTTTGGTTGTTTTTAGTTTTCAGTAGGAAACGATCAAATAAAAGTAGCTGAGGATTGACTGACATTCCTTATGAGAGGAAATAATAGAAAATCAGCCAATACTTGGAACTGATGCTCCCTCCTGGAACTTATCCTTGGTAGGCAGTGATTAAGGTCCAGTGTTTAGCAGGGCAGATCAGGCAGTCTGCTTGGAGCAAGTAAAAGAAGAAAAATAGACACTGATCATCTTTAATGTAGAAGCAAGTTCTGAGCTTTTTGGTTTTGATAGCATCATTTTGTTCTGTGTTTGTGCACCACTTAGCTATTGTGTGGTACTGGTCTGCACACTGTGATAAGCCCCTACAAATGTCTTTCTTGAAGGTAAGCATGGAGAAGAGCTCAAATACTTCAGCTGACTGCAGTGAAGGGGAGGGCAGGGCAGCCTGGGTGAATGGGATTTGCTGTTCTCTTTGCTGTAGTGCCTGACTTACTTGTCCTGAGGGGTGGCCTTTTCTGTTATATTGCATTTTCACCTGGCGATTGAATGCTGAAAGACTGACAGCACGATGATGCTGTATTTACTGGCACATGGATCTTGCAGCAGTATTCTCAAGGGGCTCTTTGCATTCCAGAGCAGAAACCACCTTTTGGTATGTGTAGATGTATGCGTGTTTACAACATCCAGCAGATAGGGCACAGGGTATGTGATCAGTGCCCCAAAGTTCCACAGCGGTAACATCAGCACTTTCTGTCTCCATACTGATGGGCCATGTGTATATACTTGAAATAATTTGCATGTCATGATATAATCTTCACTGAAGCTGTTCTGGCTTTTCTTATTTCCTCACAGTAATACTGTCAATTATCCTTGTTTATGCTGATAATGCAAAAGGGAGAGAAAACTTGTACTTAAAGCCCAGGGTTCAGCTTCCTGACCTGGAGTACAGGAATATGAATAATTCCTTTTTTGCTGTCTTGCGGTACTTAAAATGAAAGCTCTGCAGGGCAGATGCTGTATCTTAGTGTGTGTCTATGTGGTACTTAGCATGTGCTCTGATCTCAACTGGGCCATCAAAGTGGTGCTTTATCACCTGTAATGTCAAAGAACAGATGTAGCTCTGCTTTTTTCTGGACTGTAAGAAGGGCTTATATTCTGCCTGTGGTGTCACGGTTGAAAGTTAGTACAGAAAAGCTGTTGCTTTGAGCAACTTAGTGAAATTTGTCCCAGCTCTTACTTTAAATGATAGTTTCTGTGTTTTCATTCATTTTGGTAATAGTATTACATGCAATATAAACATCTACAGAAAGAATTCCTTATGTTTTAATAGGAGTTCCCAAAACTCAGCTGTATTTCACTGGTGGAATTTGACTGCCAGAGACCAACAGACCATCCTGGTAGGGACCATTACCCATCCCTTTGAGGTGAGGACTTCCTGTTCTGTATTTTATCAGGTATCCGGCATAACCCGCGTGACCTGTGAGTGGATCCAAAACTCTGCTGTAATACCGTTTGGTGAATGGCAGTGGCAAGAATGTAATGATATCCAGAGCAGATCAAATAGTCTGGTGTTGGATGGTTGTAAAGTTATAGGCCAAAGATCTTCTAAGAGTGTAAGGCTGTGCTTGAAGAATAAGAAAAAATAATGGTAGCTGTGATGTCACAGATTATGATGCAACGTATCAAGCACTTCCAGGACGCTATTCACATAGGCAGAATGAGTTAATTGCACGTTGACAATGAAAAGCAACAGATACTTTATTTGGAAGAGCCATTTATAAGCTTCAGACTAAATGTAGAATCATTTGAGTTGGAAGGGACCTTTAAAGGCCATCTGGTCCAACTTCTTGCACTCAGCAGGGACACCCACAGCTCCATCAGTGCTCAGAGCCCCGTCCGCTGACCTTGGCCGTCTCCAGGGATGGGGCACCACCACCTCCCTGGGCAACCTGTGCCAGTGCCTCATCACCTTTATCAGAAAAAACTTCTTCCTTATATCCAATCTAAATTTCCCCTGTCCTAGTTTGAATCCATTTCCCGCTGTCGTGTCACAACAGACCCTGCTAAAGAATCTGTCCCCTTCTTTCTTCTATTCTCCCTTCACATACTGAAAGGCTGCTCTCAGATCTCCCTGGAGCATTCCCTTCTCCAGGCCAAACAGCCCTGGCTCTCTAAGCCTGTTTGCAGTAGGAAAGGAAATTCTTGCTTTAGGAAGGGTGTGTTTCCCACAGATGTTCTCCTAGCTGTCTTGGATCTGATTTGAAGGAAGTGCTTCTGTGACTGAAGACCTGAGACCTTTGTATCTGGGTAAGTTGGAATTCCTTTCATAACCAATGGAAAGAGTGGTGTTCATAGGCTGTGATTTTTCTGATCTACCTTAGATATCTACGCTAGGATGAGTTAAACAAGATAAATATCTTTCCTGCTGTATGGGAACTGCTGAGTCATGGCCTGAACCACAGATTGAACTCCCAGACGAAAGACCCAGTCAGCCCTGGGAGCACAGGTGAAGGCAATTCACTGTGTGACCAGAAGGCGTAGAGCCAGGCTCCCCCCCTCTTAGGCCTCATTGAAGGGCTGACTGCCCCTGAGGAAGGATCTTTCTAGAGATGCCTCCTTGGTGGAAGCTTTTCCCTGCAAACCCAGAATCTTCTGGTATGGGTGAGTGATCTACTTCCCTTCCATCGTGCCAGTCTTTTATAACACCTTTTCCATCGTGTTGATCTTTCCGATTGCTGCACCTGCTCTCTAGGAACTATAAAGCAATGCTAGACAAGTAGCACAAATGGAGAAGTCCCCACAGTAAACTTAAGTTCAGTTCCTTCCCTACTCCCTGTTAAAAAGCAAAGGTAACAACATCCATGTAGTGTGGGTGGCAGCCACTTAGGCCAGGGCAGCCAGGATTTCATCTGATGACTGAACGTTGTATGGATGCGTAGCACTGCTTTGGAAGTTCCTAAGGACTCTGCTGTCCAGTGACTGGATGAGAACAGATGAAAAAGCATTTCTGAAATCTCTAGTGTGTCTATCAGTACTGTCAGGAGCTAGTTGTATTTTGAAAGTCCAGCCTTAAGTGAGTAGCTGAGTTATGCTAGCTAAGTGTCTTTACTATGGAGCTGTTGCTGTTCAAAAGCCCTTGGTGGAAACCTAACCGTCAAAGGACTAATACAGTTGTGTCAAGGAGGGAAAAAAATTCCCAAAGCTCATACCTGAGTGCTTCTGAAGTTCCTCATTTCCAAGTCACTTTATATTAATATGACTCTTCTGTTCATATGTGGTTTTAATCTATGGTGTGACACGTAGAGATTGGCACTTGTCTCAAGCCTTCCTGGATTGAATATGCCTGAGACAACTAGCTCAGAAAAACATTACGGTACAAAATGAAAGTTAAACTATGCTGGCATTTGCTACTATGTAAACACCAGTTGTTAGGAAATGATAAGCATTATTGATATCCCAAACGTATGTATTAGCGGGAACAATGTTATGTGGAATGTTAACATCTGTCAAGACAATATAAACAATTATAAGTAACTTTCTTTTAATGATGCAATTAGACAATAACATAACACTGTAAATTAACATGACACCACACCAGGTTTATGTATTTTAGGGAATGAATTTCAGTGCAGCTAAGAAAACAAAGTTTCCAGAGAATCCCTTTGGAAAAAAAATAACTCCACTAAACCTTTAAGAAATAAAGTCTGGGAACTGAGATTGTTATTAAATCTGACCTTGATCAGATTTTTATTATGTCAGAAAAAATGGTTCTTAAGAGACAGAGTTGTCATGGGATTAGAGTACATCTACAGCAAGATGTTTCCATGGCAACAAATCAAACACCATTTCCTAAGTCTGCAGTCGTCTGCTTCAAAACCATGAACTTAGCATTGAATAATTATGGAGAAAGCAGTAATGTTGTGTAAAGAGAGGAGGGGGAAATAAATCAATCTGGAGGCAGTGATTTATTTTAAAATGCCAATTAACCCCATCAGTGTGATTGTTTGGAGCTTCTGTTGGTGGCGACAGGTCCCAGCGTAGGTATTTGGTTTTACAAATTGAAAGCATAATTTTTTTGTCACACATAACCTTAAAGAAGTGAAAGACGAATCATAATTCCACCAGAATTAATGAAGTCTGAAAGTTATGTATAAAAGCTGTAATAGAAATTCAGAGTTGTGTCAGAGACTCCAGGCGGCAGCAGCACATGATACTCTCTACCTGAATTCTCCTCATGTTTGAAGGATCTGAAAACACACTTGATACGGGTACGTGTTTAGTCTCCTACAACCAATGAGCTATCTAAATTCATAGGCTCCAATGTCACACAGCTGTAATCTTGGTGGAAAGTTAAACCAGTGAGCACATCACCACTTGGAACTTGGTGAGTGAGTTAAGGCTATTTAGCTAATCAGTCTCTTTTCTGTTCTGTAGTAACTGTACTATGAATGCATTGTTCTTCTCCAGAAGCTGTGCCTTCTGAATGTATTTGTTGAGATGACATCTGTCTCTCTCTTGTTTTTCTTTTCCCCTGCAAAGTGGAACATGCTCTTCCCCTCAGTTACTGGGAGGTTTGTTTCCTGGGTATGCTCAGGACATGTTGCACTGTTAGCTCAGCAGGCAAGCTGTGTTCTGACGCTGCACTTGATGAATGACCTTTTGTTAAAGGACGCAGGTTTAGTGCAGAAGCACAGTCTTCAAGCATTGAGTGCAAATGGCCTATGCCTGTGTTATTCCTTCCTTCCTCCACAGAGTGGAGGCTGCAAGCAGGGATGGTTTGGAAACCATAGGTTTGAGACCGGGTGTGAGACAATGTCCCCACAGTTGCAGTGGCTCACATACAGCTGCATCTTCTTTGCTCCAGTATGGTCTTGCTTGCAGAAAAATCCCAGAATGAGTCGTCCCATTTGTTTCAGCATCTGATTAGTAGTAGGTGGTGCCTCACTGTTAGGATACAGACAGCTATCAGAGGTAGAAACATGATAATGGTGGTTTGATGACTGTGTTAGGATATCTACTGTCACAACGCTAAAGGTCATTCGATACATGTCGGGAGTGGGTGCCACTGAAATTGTCTCAAGAAATGTCCTGAATCCAGGTGAGGAGTTCTGTGAAAGTCACCTTGGGTCAGTACATCTTATCTTCTGGACTCCCACTGATATTTCTAGGAAGGCAGAGGTATGTACAGGTGCAAAACAAAGTTCACAAAATAGTTTTTTTCTAACCTTTGTGAGAAGTTCAGTATTAGATTGAATCTGGATTTGTATGGTATTAATTTGCCCACCTCGAGAGGCTAACTCTGGGCTTTAAACCAGAAGCTGTATCATATTTTAATTCAAAAGATCGATGGGGGCATTCCTGCAATTTTAAAATCAGTGAATCACAATGAGGTAAATGCTGCAGCTGAAATTTTTGTGAAGACTGAAGTGATAGGAATCTTTCGTTTCTTATGTGTGCATAATTTAGAGCCATTTAAAGTATATTAATGTCAAAGGAAATGGGAAAATTGTTTGTTCCCTCAAGGTGTAAGGAAAATGATACTCTTCTTGTTCACAATGGGGAATTATTAGCAAAGATGGAGAAGTGATCCCACTCTGAAACAGGCATTTTTAACATATCTTAAAGTAATAGCGTTGATCTGTCATTTTAACAGAAATGTAATGGTAAATACATTTTTTTTTTCTCAAGAATACTTTCTGCGTTAAAGTCCATCCATGAAGGAAATAGCCAAGAATCAAAAGAATCTCTGTTGCCACAGTGCAGCCTTCAGTGAGTTTCTCTTCACAGGTGTCCTGTGAGGTGGGAAGAAGTTTATTCTCATTTTTACCATTGGAGAATACAGCCATAGAGAAGGGATATTTTTTTCTTCTTTTCTAATGAGTATCTTGATACTTTTACTAATCTCAGGTGTTGCTTAAGTGCACCATTAATTACACGAAAGCTCTGGAGTTTAATGACTTCTCCAATGCTACATAAACTATATTGTGTCACAAGCCTGAACTAGCCTCTCGCAAGCCTGTGGTTGTGTTTCTGTTGGCCAGTTCATTCTGTTGAATCCAGTGCTCTTTGTTAGTGATATTCCACCATCTGAGGCAGCCATGTGATCCACAGGATGCCACGTGCAGTAGGCAGGCCTCCATCGGAGAAAATATGCTGTGAGTTGAGATCCTTCATCACTGTGCTTCAGCCTTCTCTGATGGAGCAGTTACGTGATTTTGAGGAAGATAAAAATCTCACTGGAATCACTGTATTGCTGTTGGCATAACAGATGAGTCAGGGACTGGAAGGCTGCTGCAAGAAACTCATGCAACTTGGCAAAGCCCAGTGGGGTTGCCTTTCTGCAGGTTTCATGAGTCATTTGCCTCCTGAAATGGGGAGATGATGATGCCTGTCTGTGCACCAGTCACTGCCTTCACAAGCTGAATGGCTTAAATCTTAACATAAGATAGAAGCTGCTGAAGGCTTGTGACAATGAATTTGAAGGCAAAGTGTGGTCCATTAGGTGACAGAATCCCCCTGGGAGAACATGAAAGGTCTAAGCCATGTTCCATTTTTAGTTAAACTTTTATGCTTCTGTGTCATGCAAAGGTTTCTGGAAATGTCACCCTGTATCTCTTGCTCAGTAGTTTTAAAGTCACACTGAAGGCTTGAGCCATGTTTCTGAAACCTTCCTTTCCTATCTTTATTTCAACAGTAGACATTTCAGATGAACTACCTAGCTTCCAGGGTTTCCCAGTGAAGACTGAGTGCCTCCTTCCTGCTGGCTCAGGAGAGCTCCGATCACTCTCGGTAATTGTATGAGCCTCCTGGATCCAGGTGCTGGCAGAAGTATGTAGTCCTGAGATGGAAACTTCCTGCTGTTGATGGTGCTGGTACTTGGACAAATGACATTTTGGGGCAAATGTTGTGAGGTCATATCTCTGAAAAAATGAATCTAAATGAATCAGACTGCATGGGAGCTGCCTATTCATGTGAATCATTGCTGGAAAATCTTTGTGTATGCTTAATGTAGACTTACAAATTGCATGTCCTGTGTCAACACTGAGTTGCAAACGAATGATTGGAACAACCAACCAAAAACTGCAAGCAAAGAGCTTCCTATTTTTTTTCTCTGTAAATAGGAGGAGGAGCTGGCCCTGCATTACACTTTATATGATTTGTTATATATAAGATTTATATGATATGAGTTTCTATGTTTTTGTGCAACAGTTCAATGATGATTATATTGCTCAGGTTAATGCAGGAACAGAAGAGCTGCACATCTGAGCTGACCATATGGGAGAGACGGGGCCTGGCAGCACAAATGGTGAGGTAGGTAGGGCTGAAGAACCCTGCTGTGATCCCTGGCTTTAGTTAGACTCTGTGAGGTGGTACGATGTGCGCTTCACTTATTGAGGGGGACCTTGTTATTCACAAGATGGATTTGAGGAACAACTCTGGTATGAGGAGAGACTAAAAAGTCTGGGACAGCTAATAAATGAGATAATTAATAAAGGAAATACAATGGAGTGTATTGAAGTAATGAATAGCATGAAAGGAGACACTGGGTGCTTCTGTTTACCCTTCCTCAAGAAGATATTGAAGTGAGAAGGTGCCACAATTAAAATTAACTGGAGACACTTGGGTCTTCAGAAACAAGTCCTATGATAAACCTGTCACATTTACTGCCTCAGGATTTAATTGAGGCCACAAACTTAGATGAGTTCCAGAAAAGATTAGACATTTATGTGGGCACTGGGAACATTCGCAATTATAACGCTTCTAACTGCATCCTATCACTGCTAGGGAGCAACTTGGGCTGTTTATTTGAAGCGTTGGGCCATGTGAGCAGTGCTAGTGCCAGTTCCCCAGCACTTGCTGCAAGGGTGGTGGGGCTGCATGAGGGCTGTGAGACCTTGTTCCACATCCCCTTACTCAGAGCTTCTCATGCTGGGCATGTAGAGGTAGCTGATGCAAACAGATGGCAGCAGTGAACAAATGAGCGTTGCGAGCATGTTGGGATTGAGTTGTGGGGTCATTTTGGTTCTTGCATGCTAGGCTTAGCTTTTCTACTTAGGCTAGACAACTTAGTTGAGAATCTGCTAGAAATGATAACTCCAGGTGATTTTTCTCTTAGTGATATGATAGCATTTTAAAATAAATTCAAAACTGTTAGAAGCTAATAACATACTACTGGTATTCCTGCTTCTTGTCTTTTTATTATTATTATTTTTACTGGTTTTTTTTTTGAATGCTGTTGGAACCTGAGCATTGTCAGAGACTACCAGGAATGACAGCTGACTCAGACAATAAAGCTTTTTGAAGTTACATTTCACAAACATTAATTTGCAAGAAGGTAGACGTGAGAAATGCAGTATTGCATTTCTTGTTGTGAGACCTGATCAGCAATACAAATGGTGTCTAAGAGGCTAGTTGTACAATGAGTATTAATGCCTGTGACTGTCTGGCTGACCACAGGGCTCCCTTGGCATGACTCTGGCCACGTAAACTGTGCAGGGACTGGGGGCCTCCCAGTGAGTCCTGTGGGCGGTATCCTGGGCTGTGCAAGAGCCATGCACAGTGCAGGTATCTCTTACCTCTAATCAATCTACCTTCCTATCTTCTGTGAGTATTGACTAACTCTAAGGGCAGCAGCAGTAAAATATTGGACAAGGGTTAGCTCCTGAGAGAACGTTAAGTCGTTATGCTGTCTTTAGACGAAGACTGAAGACAGTAATCAAAAGGGCTATTTTTAACCATGGGTTGATTTATTTGTTTTCCTTGTACAGCCATTGCACCTGGTGCTGCTGCTGATGGCTTGATTAATTCGCAGTGATTTTTTTCTCCACCTTTCCCCACATGATTCTTCTGATGGGCATGAAGTTGTGCTGCCACAGGGGCAGACTCTGGGCTCTCCCCCACAGCCCCAAGTGAAGGCAGCTCTGGGTTTGTTGGTGAGGGCATGGATGCTGGAGCCCCATGTAGATGTGCAAAGTGGATGGTACGTGTGCCGGCAGGTCAGCAGGGCCTTCTGTTTCTCCTATAGGCATGAGTACATGCAAGAATAGCTGAACTAGCTGCAGGTCACCTACCCAAAGTAAGGGGAGTGTTGTAGTGAAAAATAGACAGAGACCAGCACTCTTTGAAAACTCACCTGAGAAAGAGTAAATTGGTGATGATGATTGTCCAACCTATGTTGGACAGTGTGCTATCACACTCGTTGCTGGCTGTTTCACAGCCTGTTTTAAGCTAGTTTGAGTACGTGGAGTTTCCCATTGGAGCTGTTAGAGCAGGTCCAGAAGAGGCCACAAAGATGCTAAGAGGGCTGGAGAACGTCTTCGATAAAGAAAGATTGAGGGAGCTGGGCTTGTTCAGCCTGGAGAAGATAGAGATCCAGGGAGACCTCACTGTGTACCTTCTAGTACTTAATGGGAGCTTATAAACAGGAGAGAGACTTTTTACATGGACAGATAGTACTAGGACAAAGGGGAATGTTTTTAAACTACAAGAGGGGAAATTTAGGTTAGATATCAGAGGGAAATTCTTTACTCAGAAGGTGATGAGGCCCTGGCACGGCTGCCCAGAGCTGTGGGTGCCCATCCCTGGAGGTGCCCAAGGCCGGGCTGGGTGGGCCCTGGGCACTGAGCTGGCGGGGGGCAGCCAGCCTGTGGCATGGGTGGGGCTGGATGGGTCCCTTTCAACCCAAGCTGTTCTGTGACTCAGACCCTGCCAAACTGTGGGGTCTGAGTGTGCCATACCTGCCGTAGAAAGATACTTTTCCAAATTCTTGTAGCAACACTTAGTGCTGAGGAAGTTCAAGGGTCCACAGCTGTTGGAGCAGTGCAGGAACATGTAAGAAACCAAGATTTTCAAAAGTTCTTGTGGGTTTTGAAATCTCAGACTTGGGGCATCTGCCCTGAGAAAACCTAAGGATACCCAGTAATGAACCCACACTGCAGCAGCCACTTCTGCAAAATCTGTGCTCTTAGTGTGTCTGCCCCATCCAGAAGCACTCTTAAAATACTCTGCCTCGCAGGATTTTCTAAATGTTTTCCTTTCTTCCCCATCATAACTCGCACCTTATTTTTTTTCTCCTCTGTGACTCAGTAGCAGCCACCTCCCTTTTTTTGTTTTCCTTGTTAAAGGTCAGCCTGAGCTTTGCGTTAGAGATGAAAGGACACAGCCCACAGCCAGCCTTGGGGCCCAGTTTGTGTTGTGCATGTCTCCTGAGGGCACTTCTGTTTGCATGTGTATGCACTGCAACTTCTGAGAAGCCAACAGAGATTGCTATTGTTTAGGACAAGCTCTGTCATACTTAATATTCTGCTAGTAATTTTTTTCTTCCTTTCTTTTTTTTCCTCTCTTATTCATATTTCCTTCAGAGAACTCAGCCACTTTCAGGCTGCAACTTTGAACTTCCTCTGTGCCAAGCATCAGGAGTGACTTACTGTCCTCAAAGATGGAGACATTTCCAACCAGTGCAGATTAAGGTGTCTCTTGCCTCTGTGGACACAGAAGAGTAGAAGGCAGACAGTGAGCTAGGTTCTGTTTTCCCACTTGAAGGTAAAAGACTGCTGATTTTTGTCCATCTGCACGTGTTCCTTAAAATCTCATCCTGAGAGATTTGATTTAGAGTACTTTAACAAATGGTGGATAGGCATAGTGGTAAGGAGTTCATGGGCAGCTGCAGTAAGCCCAAGGTGTAAAAACATCTGAGGATAACTAAAGGCTGGTCTGTCTCCTGCTGAAAATGGCCCTCAAAGTGACAGAAGCTCTACAGCACTTCCTATAAGGAAAATACACGTTTGCCATCCTCATTCTTTTCTTTGTAGCTCTTGTTTCCACCTGGACTGCCAAGAAGAAGTCTGCTACTTAGAGAAGTAGCTGCCTGCTGTCCCCTTGCCCTGTGACTGTGTTGCTGTTGGCACATGGGAAATGCTTGGTTTGTGCCTTTCCCCACAGTAACACTCAGAGCAGAGCGTGTCTTTATTTTGGTTTGCAGTCAGGCTATGCAGACACCGGTGGCAGAAACATTACATGTACTTATGAGATGCAAACCTATAAGAGAACGCACTGAAATCTACTAACCTGGTATCATCTGTAAATAATGAACTGTGTCCTTGTTTTATTCTTTTTTGGGGAAGTTCATAGATATAAATCCAGAACGCTATGGGTGCTCACCTCACTAGAGGTACCTAATGTTTTTATTCTGGTGGAGTGCAGACTGCACTGTGACTTCTGAAGAGGCCACTCATTAAAGTGATGAAATACAAAACAACAGGCACATCCGTATAATAGATCATCATTTAAGGTAACGCATCCTGCCTGACATGTAGTGCTTTGCACATTTTGAATTGTCTCCTGCCAAAATATTCAGGCCTGCAGCGGGAACCCCTGTTGGGAACACAGGGCAGATGGATCTGAATCCAGTCACGAAACTCCCTGGGGCCAGCGGTGTGATGTTAATGATCACACCGCAGTCAGACGTAAAACATACCTTTGTGCAGCTCAGTGTAAACAGCAACTCCGGCATTATGATGTAAATGAGAAACCAGCAAGAGATGATGTGCGAATGGAAACACAGCAAGGTGCTCTGTGAGGGAACAGAAAGCACGGTGCAAGGGGAAAATCTGCACGGTGCAAGTGGAGGTGGAATTAAACTGTGGACTCGCTTCATTGTAGAAAGAACCTTTAAATGCTGCTTGGGCTGATGCAGAAGGGAGGGAACTCACAGAGCTGTGCGTAGTCCCGGCTGAGGTTCTGGAAGGTAGCAGTTAGATTCAGGCTCTTGCACTTGGCAATTAAGAGCTAGAGGATGGGGCTGGGTCCAAAGGGAAGAGAAAAAGCCCTTAATAAGCCTTATCCTGACATATTGTGGAAGTGAGTAGTCCACACTCCTGCTTAAAGCAGGGCCAACTTTGAAGTTAGGCAGTGCTGCTCACTTGGATCAGGCACCTCCAAGGATGGAAATACCTCTCTGCAAGGCTTGTTCCAGTGTTTGGCCACCTCCACGGTGGAAAAAATTTGCTGTAACATGGAGTCTAAAATGACTCCATGGATGCTGGGCAGTCATTAACAGGGTTTGCTGGGGGGAGGGTTATCCAAAGCGACATGATGAGTGGTTGGGTCCTCAGCTTTATTTCAGAAACCCTGGTGAGGGTAGTGGCAGCTTGCCTGTGAGGCAGGGTTTGCATGGGGCCCTTGAAAAACAGAAGGCACAGCCAGAGAGTGTGGTGTCACTTGTGTAATTTAAAGACGTGCTGGGCAGTGGGATCGATGCTGTGCCTGCTGCTCATTTTATTGTAACTGTGATGTGCCTCTTTGTCCCAGAGTTCCACATCCTCTTTCTCTCATCTCTAGCAATGAAGAGAAGGGCTTGCTGGGAAGCTGAGCTTGAAGCTAGAGGAGGTCATACTTAACTAACCTCCTGGAGCTCTTTGAAGATATTACTGCCAGGCTAGATAAGGGAAATTCAGCAGTGTGCTTAGAGTTTCAAAGAGCGTTTCGCAAAGTTCCACATCAGAGATTAATAGCTAAGGCAAAAGGTAAAGGAAGAGGAGGTAATAGGGGCTATTGGATCAAAACCAGCTCAAGGGCAGGTATGAGACAATAAGCACAGATAAAAACTTTTCAAGCTGGCAGAAGGCTGTTCTTGGGACTGCTTCAGGACCTCTGTGATGCATGATCCAGACAAGACAAAAGTGCCCCAGCACACTCATGTTGCTAAGGCAGCCCAGATTTGGCATCACCAGTAGCAAGGCATCCTAGCTACTGTCCCTTCTGACTGCCTGGCTTGCCCACCCAGGAGCTTTTCCATGTTTGTGTGGGTTGGGAGCAGTTCTTGGCACAAGTCTGCAGGCAGTAGTGTCCCTGAGCCATGGCACTGCTGTGCTGTCATTTGTTTCGGAGAAGTCAGTGTATTTATTATTTAAAAAATTTGAAAAAAGCAAGCCTCCCCCTCTGCAGGGTGGTGTAAAGGAGAAGGTGCTGATGTCTGAGAAGTTACTCCAGCTTTGCAAAGGGAAGAGAAAACTTAGGCTAAGGTCCCCCCAGGACCAGACACAGCCTGAGCAGGTTCACCTGGGCTGAGATCTCTTCAGTGGCAATGCTGACAAATGGCAAAATGGAGTTCAACGCGAACAAGTGTAAAATAGTTAATCTGCAAGCAGGGAATCTGAGCAGGGAATGTATGCAAAACAGAGCAAGCATTCAGCAGAGGGATTTTTGGGGTTAGATTCTTTTGGAGAAATCACTGGAAGTGTCCGCCTAGATCACAGCTGTAGTAGAAGGGTAACAGAGAGGCAGGGCTGCATTAGGGTACAGAACAAAAGAGACCATATGTCTGTTACTGCAAAAGGCATTAGATCTCACCTGGAGTATTGTCAGCAGTGTTGGCCACTGTGCAACAGCATGCTGTAGTGTGAGGCAGAAAAGAGCAGCCGTGCAGTCTCCTGCATGTGAACAAAGGCGGGAGCGCCGGGTCTGTCCTCAGCAGGTTTCTGCCCACCCCATCTATTCATCATCTGAAGAGGAAATCTGAGGAGCACAAAAACCTTCCCTTTCTGCTCTAACAGAGGTTAGGAATTTTGAAGTCAGTGGTATCTCTCTCCAGAGTATTCCTCTGCCTTTCTCCTGCTCTCTTCCTTCCACCTTTCCTTTCTCTTCCCCTTTTTCTCCTTTCATTCCCTCTCTCCTACCACCAGGCTGGGTTGCTTTGTCTTTCCTTAATGCAGTGCTCCTCCTTCATTCACACCTGGGAAATGAGACCATATCTCGTCTCTCATCCTTCAAGATTCTGAATGTTGAAGGAGCCCCAGCTCTGGCGAGAGACTCTGTACTTGAAGTAGTGCAAGTTTTATGGAGTGTGCAGGAGAATGAACAATACTTTTTTTGCCCATAGCAGTGGATGAAAAGAAAATGAAGTAGTTGCTGTGGAAGAGGAGAAACTCAACAATCAAACTGAAGGTGGGGTGTGGAAAATACACAAACTGGCCTTCAAAACTCTTACGTGTGGCTTTCCTTCATGTTCAGAAGAGTTCACAACTGTACAGCTGTTTCTAATAAAAAAATTCCATACGAAAAATCTTCCTTTGTTTTCACTGGTGCAAACTCAGAGCAAGATCAGCAAGTTGCTCAGAATTTACCTGGCTGTAGAGGACAGCTGATTTCATTTGAGCAGTACAAGAGACAATCTTACTTTTGCTTTCCCTAGGATTATGGTAAGCTTGTCAATCAATGCCCAGAGGCAGTCAACACAATGCAGTTGTGCCAGGTAAGAAATACACTTGACAAACTGTCATAATACCTATTTCTTCCGCTCCTCTCTTTTTACCAGCCCTGACCGCTGGAGGAACACTGAGCCTTTCAGGTTTGCATGAACCTGTTGGTCATAAGTCACAATGAACACAGCAACTTAAAAGGCAGCAATAAAAATTTCTCTAAAACAGTGCTTGTTTTCCTCTTAATTAGCTGATAAAACAATCAACAGGCTGATGCATAAATGACAAAATATCCATCTAATAAGGAAAACTAGTTCTTATTCTTGCCATTTAAATCCATTGGGGAAAAATTGGCTGCTGCTATAAAAGCTGTGGAATTATCCTTGCTATTTCAACTTGCCAAGCCTGTCTTTTATCCCTTTAAATTCAGATATTTAGGGTGACTTGCCAAGATAATCTCTTGGCATCACTGAGGTTAGTATCCATGTTGTGCTGTTCCTCCATCTTCCCTGCTTGTGGAACCACTCATCCTGCGTGAGGTTTTGACTGGGAACTTGTGCTTTTAACTCCTTCCTGCTTCTGAAAGCATTGCCTTGCTATCTTGTGGGAAATGGTCGTGTCAGAAAGTACCATGGCAATGTTTGTTGTGGAGCATGTAAAGAAATGTTTAGGTAGAAATTATAGCGAGAAATGAAGGCATTTGTGTGAAAGCCAAGTGATAAGATATAACTTTAAAATTTTCAGGGCAAGGAGAATCATTTGGTCCTTTCGTTGGCTGTAGCTGGGCAAGAGAAAGAAATGCTGAGTCTCATATGATCTTAATTGCACACTGTGGGTGCCAGCAATGTTCAGGGTATGTGTGGGTTCTTGACTGAGGCTCAATGTGTGAACTTTGTCACTAGGGGAGTATGTCGCACACAGAGCTGGACATGAGCCATCATTCACAATTCAGACAAACCCCAAGCTCTTCAGAGATTGAAAAAAAATGTTCAGTTAACCATAAAAACTGTGGCACAATTCACCATACCCTAGTGCCCTCTGGGAACAAAAATACTTAAAGCTGCAAAGTAAGGCCCTTATTGTGAGGCTCTCTGACCAGACTGGAACACCAACTATTAAATCCATTGTACAAAATCTCTTTCACAATTCTCAGCAGTTTTTTTTTTCTAGACTTGGAGCACTATAATTCTGGGCCTTAGTTGTAAATCTATAGCCTCCCTCCAAAACATCCCTGTGATTTTTGGGGTGTCTTGGCAGAGGGTGAACTTGGACATGACACCGTCTGGGGGTCCTTGCATTTCCTGGAGCCTTGTTGTGTAGCTGATAGTGGAGTGAATGGGTAAGTGCCAGAGATGGGATGCTCTGCTTGATACCAGCTGCAGCAAAGAGCCTGTTCCCCTGCAAGTTTGAACAGGAAGATCCAGGTGAAAGAGATAGTGTTGGGAGATTTTCAGTTGTCTAGATATCTGGCCTTTGGATTGTGTCTTGACTGAAGGCCTGCAAGACTTTACCTGTCTGGGTGTAAGCCACCAGGTGGGTCAGGCAGCAGTGCTGGAGCCATGCCCATCCTCTCACTTAGACACCTGCACCGCAGTGAGATAGCATGCTTGTCACAGCCTCTCCCATAGGACATATCTTAGTTTGGCCCTGCAAAGGGAATGGAGCTGTGGGGAGCAACTTCTGCCATTTTTCTGCAGGGATGTCCTTCATGTTGTCTCTGGAAGTGAAGATGGGCCATGCAACGTGCTCCTACGTGAGCTGCATCTGGAAGGGGGGGGGCTTGGAGCATTGTCCCTGTGCTCCCCTGAGATTGCATCCTCAGCAGAAAATATAAACAGTCAGGGAGGATGTTCTCTGGCCAGCTGTGTGCTGGCAAAGTTACTGCACTTGTGATCAGCAATAAAGGTTTTGCTGCTCCTTAGAAAAATACTGAAGTTTCAGATCAGAATGAGAATCAGTTCTGCACATGGTTGCTCACCTTGTGTCTTTTCTGTGCACAAGGGCTCTTCATACCATGTTCAGGCTGAAAATGTCTGTTGCGGAAATCCATCATATCCTAGCAGTTAAGTCAAATAACAGCGAACTAGCTTACTTACCTAAAAGAACAAATGTGAACATATGGAGATAGCCTTTTTTTTCTTAACCTTCAGAAGTACCAGCAAAGATTTTCATGTCTGTAAATTGTCATTTTCCTTGAGTAAACCGTATGGAAAAGTCAAGGGATTTATTTATTTATTTATTTAAGTGGGGAAAAAAAAAAAAAAGTAGTGGAAACCATTACAGCTTTAATCCTCATCACTTGAAAAGTAGAAGTTGCAGCAGAGGAGGAAAGCAAGCCTCAAAGGTCGAGTATAAGTCACAGTAAAAACAGCAGGGATTCATCAGAGACTTCTTTGGCTTCCTGAGGTACTCACCTGTCCTTCCAGGTGAGAGAAGGCTTTTCATCATTGACTCCTGTGTGCATCTGTCCTCTGACGGCTGAACCAATTGCTCTTGGAAGTGACCAACATGAGAATGATGTCTGCTTGTGAGGAGCACATCTGGGCAACTGCTGCTATCTTTCTCTTTCCCCCCACTCGCTGTAACTCTTGGCTGCTTTTGACATGGAAGGGGAGAGACTGCATTTCAGTGGATGAAATGGGATCAAATGAATGTACAGCTATTGATTTAATCTTGTGCCTCAAAGGGCTGGGATTTTTCCTTTTATTTCCTTTTTCCACAGGTTCTATTTTTGAGAAGCAGAAGAGCAAAACAAGGGTGTTGAGCTCAGCCAGCAGTCCTCAGGCTCAAAGGCCAGAGCCAGAACTGCAGAGCCCTCTGTGAGCTTTGCTCTTGCTGGACTAAATCAGGTTTGGATGTCGGAACTTGATTTTTCCTTCCTGGCTGGGTTTGGATTGCTGTTTGTGAGTTCTAATGGGACAGAGTGCCCTCGCTGCAATGAGTCTGGGGCTGGGTGCCCCACCGGTGCACACTTTACCACATTATGCCAGTTTACAGTTGCTGACATTGTATCTTTATGTAGTTGCTGACAGATTACAGTTGTGTCTATGCTGACTGTTAAAGGCAGCCATCAGTGACTCCTTCTGTGGCTGTAGCAGGCCCTGGGCAGCAGCAGCAACAGGAGGTGACAGTGCTGCCTACTGTGCTGACAGAGGAGGCAGTAAGGTGTGAGCAGGGTGCTGCACCCAGAGTTGCACCACTGCCCTCCTGTCGGGGCACTGCTGATGCAGCCTCCAAATCCTGCTCCAGAGCAGATGTGTTTTATCAAATAAAGGCCTGTGCAGCAATTAGGGATGCTGAAGTCATGCTAAGATCTGACTATGGACTCTGTAATTCACCAAGGATCAGAGGGCAGAGCAGGGCAATTCCTAGGAAGGCAAAATACAAATGGAAAGATGTGGACTTGATAACGTAAATTAGCTTGCCTGCTTTTTTGTACAGCAGATGCTGTTTGACCTAGGAGGAGAATGAATAATACTCTAGAAAATGAGATCAGTCTAAGGGGGAAAAATAAAGACATCTGCCTGAATTGTTTGTCTGATATATCAGTGCTGACAGCTCTCTCTTTCTCCCAGTTGAGGCAGGAATGGAAGCAGCTGCTGAAGATGAGCTGTTTCTTGAGGGACAGGAGCAAAGGTGATACCACTTTGTGACACTGTGCACTGTGCAGAGCTGGTCTCTGTAGCTGTGCAAAGGCACAGAGGGGCTCTGGGTCGGGTGGTGGCAGGTAACATTCCTCTGCAGATAGAGGACAGAAGAATGGGGCAGAAGAAAGAATAAATGGAATAAAGAATTCCAAAATTTTGTTGTTACCACCGTCTGAGTTCTCAGCTGGAGTCAGCTTTGTGCAAGGCACAGAAGTGCTGGCTGTGCTTATCTCTGCCAGATGAGGAGCTGAGCTTGGTGTGAAGTGGCAATGGGTTATACTGTTTTGATATCAGTGCAAGCAAGTTTCTCACTCCGTAAGTGCAGTCAGAGGGAAAAATACTGCCTAGAGGGAAGCATAAAAGATCCTCACTTTCCAGGCCAGCAGCTCGTGGTTTGGGCTGTCAGGCTTGAGCTGTGCAGCCACAACTGTGTGCTCGGTCTGATTTCCAGCAAGTAGTAAAGACCTCCTCTTAAAAAACAACGTGTCTTTGATAGAGCCTTAAGTCGAATGCAAAAATTAAGGCATTCCTTCCTCGTTTGTGACGAGTAAGGCTGGAACTGGTGTAATATGACTGTGAGAAAAACTGGATGTGCTTTCTTTTGTGTGTGAGGGCTGTGCCTTCGGCTGCGCGCTGCTCTGCGGTGTCGGCAGCGCTCTGCAGAGCAAATAACACGTTTTTATTTTTATACAAATGTGCATAACTTCATCCATTTCTTGTGGCTGCTCTGACAGGAAAAGGAAATTTATGACGCACATCACCCATTTATTTGGCACAGGCAGTGTTTATTGCTGAGGGAGGCATTCTCATGGAATTGATTGCACAATTTCCTCTTGGTGTACTTTTTTCAAGCAATATCCCAAGACTTCTGTGTGCTCAGATACAGGGACACTTCTTTAAGGACTGCAGAATCCCGTAGCAGAGAAAAAAACTTCACAGTGGAAAATATAACTAAAAATGTAAATTTAATTGCACGGTAAATCTGGAACTTTCTCCACTGTGCTGAGAGTCACTGGAAATGCCCATTGTGTTCCCATTGGGTTAAATTTCTAGACTTCTCTACAGAACTAAGATCAGCTTTGTGTTTATTGCTGCTCTGCTTTCACAGGTGCAGAAGGTAGTATTGGTCTGGTGTTGGCTTTTGTTCATACCTTAGGCGTGCTGGGACTATGGGCATGGAGAAGGGGAAAAACTGCATTTTGGAAAAAGAGGAAGATGCATTCTTATTGTGAAGGCTTGATGGAAGGGTGGGGTTGGTGCCTGTCCCAGCAATTTGAGAGGGGTTGAAGATATCAATGTCACAAAAGAAAAGAAAAGCATTCATTCAGAGGACTGCGTGACTGTGTGTGTCTGTGGATGGCACAAAGTACGGAGAGAGAGAAACATCCCTCTGGAAGAGCGTAATGTTTACATTTTTCTTTTGCTTTTTATTTGAATTTCCCCGCACGCAATTATTTCTACCAAAGATGAGGAGTCATAGCCACCTCATTTGCACATGGAAAGCTGTGGAGATGGATGCTTGCACGCAAACAGTTGACCGGTGGTGATGCTGGTTCCAAGTAGTCACAGGCTGAATACTGCTCTCAGAAAATGCAGAGTTCTTCTTTGAAAAGATAACTCAAGGTTTAGAGATAGCTAGGATCAGAACAGGTTCTGCTCCCTCCCTCTCAGTACCAAACCCCAGGCACAGCCCCACCGTGTACCTGCGTGTGGAAGGTCTGTATCCTCTCACGAAGGAGTTCCTGCGATAGCTCTGTTTCCAGTGTGCCCGCTGAGCTGCTCTGCACCTGCACTGCTCTGCTAGATTCTCAGATCGCAGTTTGGTGGCCAGAGCACCCTTAATTTTATCATTTCACTTCCCTGGCCACTCTGTCGGTTTCTGCTAACGTCCTGATTTTAATGTCAGGCTCCAGAAGAAAGCGATATCCTCCTAAGTTTCTGTTCTTCATGTCTCTGCACGGCAGCTACCTGTTGGCTGCCTCCTGATGCTCCTCCTCAGGCCGGGGCAGGGGCAGCTTGCTGCCAGTGCCCGTGATGCTGCTCTTGGCTGGGGGATGCGCTGCGTGTCGGCACGGGGCGGCCGGCTCACTGGGAACGGCCTTTGTACGCGCTGACCTCTGAACCCGAACCAAGCCTCAAACCTCGGAGGAGGCTGGTGATTAATCAAGTCAGGGCTCGGCTGTGACTCAGCCTTTAGATCACCAGCTGAGGCTGTCTCCGTGGATGTCGCTATTTAGAGCTGTATCTCCCTCTGACTGAGGACAAGGCACCGTGGATAAACGTATTTATGTTTGTTAGAAGTGCAAATTGTGGTTCCTTTGAAAACCTCACAGTTTATCATAAAGCCTCAGAAAGCACATGGCTGCTTACTGACACTAGAGGACTTCCTGAGACTGCTGTGGAAGCCACTGCTGAGAGCATTGGACTGTGGCTAGCGTGTCCATGCAGGGAATGAGGCCGGGCGTAGCCATCTGCACATGAAAGAACAAAGGTGGCTTTAAGCAGTGCTCTGTAGGAGACAATTTTCTCTCTGCAATGGGTGACACTTCCTAGATGTTGTACTTTCGAAGCCTACCATGCACCCAAGTCCAGCTCTACAGCTAGTTGGTGGTGAACAGAACATAGAAAGTTCCGATCGCTAATCTATTTCACAGTGCTGTAAGATATTAGCAAACGCCAAATAGCTGTCAGGACCTCAAGGTATTCTGGAACATCCTTTGATGCTACAAAGTAATGCATTTTCCATATTATTCCTTTGAACACATTATATATGCAAAGTCTAGCACTTCTTATAGGAGAGGTGGAATTATCAGACAATAAGATTTTTTTCTCCAGTTCTTTCATGGCTCATAACGTATAAAATTTCTTCTTAAAATCCAGTCTAGGAACTCAAACTTAATTTATACAGTATTGAAAACATTACAGGGCATAAATCAGTTCAATTTTTAAAGTTCCTGTATGATATTTTCAGAGGAGCCAAATTCCTTCACTCGCCTGGACTCCTTCCAAAGTTCTGCCAGCGCTCATGGAAATCCAAATAACTTTGGAGAAAAAGCAGGTTTTCTGTGGAGGCTCAGATTACCCTCTCACCCTTCCTCCACTGCAGACAAGCCTCTGATAAACATGGGGAACAGGGACAGGGAAATTACTTCATTACTTCGTGTCCTTTCCAATTACAGACATGAGGAGCCTGATCCTCCCGCCAGCTCATGCCCCAGACCCTGCAAGTCTGCGCCTTTCAGAAGCCCACGGTTGCCTTTCCTTTGCCAGCAGGGATAAGTAACAGCAAGTGGGCTGGGGAGCTCGCTCAGATCTGATTTGTGGGGGGTAGCTGAAAAGTTTCAAATCTCACTTCCGTTTATTTAAAGCACGAATCCAGCTGAAATGTGAATCTGTGAACTAGAAAAGTGATCAAAACAGGTCTGCACCTTTCTTTCTTTTTTTTTTTTTTTTTCTTTTTTCCCTGAGAATTAATCACTTGGTGGTGGTGTTGTTACTGTAATCTTTCTGCGATGCTGAACCTGGAAGCTGTACTTGCAGCTATCTTGGTAATATTCTCCTGCTGGCATCTTCAGATCTGGTATTTGTACTGTTTATCTGTTTTCAAAGCACATTAGGTTAATGCATTGTTTTTCTACCAGTTTAGCTTTGTATTTTGATTTACATCTAAAGAAACAAGTATGCTTTCTTTGATACCATTTTTCCATTTCTGATGTGCTAATATGAAAAAGAAGGGCTGTTTAAAATCTGGCTCTGAAACCTCCTTATTTCCACACACACACACACACACACACACACAAGCCAGCCCCAAAACAACAACACTACCCCCTGCAAATTGTTTCAGAACATTGTGGTGGGGAGAGAATTGTGGCAGGAATTATTCTGATTTTCTGCTTTGGGCATAAACCTTAGAGGCTCGGCTTCAGCCCAGCACTTGGGTATGTGTTAAAAGGTACTGAAACAGAAGCCAATATTTGGGTTAACCATAGGCATCTGTACGCAGCTCTGGGGAGGGTTTGCTGATAGACAGTTGCAGAGATCACTGTGCTCCTCTTCTCCTATGTGATGGCTCTGCACTGCGGGCACAGGGACTGCTGCCTGGGGCTGAGCCAGTGCTGGGCTGTGACCTGATCAGCTCCACGGTCTTCAGGGGCAGTGAGTGCCTCCTCAGGTTGCACAGCTGCAGAAGGTGGGAGAAAGTCCGTCCAGCCACGCTGTGTTTGAGGCAGTGGCCAAGTCAGAACAGGGAGGGAAGGGAGAAGAGGACAGGGAAAAAGGTGGGGAGTTCTTCAGTGTTTTGCAATTGAGGTTTTGCTTTGATAAATTTCTAAAATTTGGACATCCTTGCAAAATGAATCTGCAGTGGGTGTGGGCAGAGCAGAGAGTGGAGGACATGGATACCAAGAGGCCATCCAGAAGTTCTCACAACAGCCTTTTCCAGGCTTTACTACTTACTTAAGCATTATTTGAACAATTCTGTTTAAATTGATGGGAAGTTCTCTAAGTGTGATTGCAGTGTGGGCTGGGGAAGCTGGTAGTTAGGTGATGTGCAGTACTGTCGTGCCATAACAGAATTATAGAATCACCAAGGTCAGAAAAGATCTCCAAGATCATCCAATCCCACCGGCCACCTACCACCAATATTTCCCACTAAACCATGTCCCTGAGTACAACATCCACATGGTTCTTGAACACCTCCAGGGCCGCTGACTCTACCACCTCCCTGGGCAGCCTGTTCCAGCGCCTGACCACTCTTTGGGAGAAGAAGTATTTCCTAATGTCCAACCTGAATCTCCCCTGGTGCAACTTGAGGCCATTCCCTCTCATCCTGTCACTAGTTACACAAGAGAAGAGGCCGACTTCCACCTCACCACAACCTCCCTTCAGGTAGTTATGGAGAGCGATAAGGTCTCCCCTGAGCCTCCTCTGCTCCAGACTGAACAATCCCAGTTCTCTCGGCTGCTCCTCATCAAGTCTTCATCCTTTGGCCAGAACAGTTGTGGATTCAGCCTGTGTGTGTGTGTGAGGGTGTACGTGCATATGTGTGCACACGCTTTCTTCTTGATACTCCCTGCTACCTCTTGGGCAGTAAATATTGCGTGAACCACAATAGAGACACGTCTACTGTTGGTATCAGCCCAAATGTGGAAGCATATTAGACAAAAAAATACTAAGGAAAAGTTCACCAGACTTGGAAGCTCCCAGCTGGCCAGCTGTGGGCTCTGGGCTCTGGGAGCTGACTGGAAGGGATGATCTATACCTGAAATAATTTCTCCTGCTCACTGACTCCCCAAAAGAAGATGCCAAAAATTCAAGAATTATTCTTTTTTTTTTTTTCCTTGCATAATACTAAGGTCATAATGGTGCAGATTTCTTCTTTTTTAGTTAATGGGAATTTTGGATTTGCCGTGAGTAGTTTTTTCCCTTCAGGAAGGAAAACTGCCTATGGACCCTCGTTCTGTTTGCTGATGTGCAATAATGAAAGTCATATCACCCCAAGAATGCCTGTTGCTGTGACATATCACAAAAATGGAGAAAGACTTTGTGCCTGCTAAATACAGCCTGTGCAAATCCAGTACATTCCAACTCCATGGAGTGAAATACTGCGTGGAGTAAAATATGACTGAAACATTTTTGGGAATATAACTCCACTGGCTAGTTTACCACCTGGACTTAGTTTTCATATTGTAGGAGATGAATTAAATTTTTATTATTTTTAAATTATAGCCCCCTCCCCCCATATCAGCTCTCTTGTCTTCCCACTGAAGCAAGCACTGTTAAGCTGCTATAACTTTAAGAGCATGAAAGCAAATGTTGTAAAGAGGTCACTGTAAAGGTCACGCAGCAGGTTTGATGTGTCAGTGGATAAATGATGGGATCACATCTGGAACAGTTTGGTGAATAAATAAAATGTGAAAGCTCATATATCACTGCCCACCTTCCAATCTGTAAGGGAAAGAGAAAATAAATTCTCTAATAACCTTGTAAAGCACATAAAAGATATTGAATAAACTCTTGAAATTTTGTGACTAAAACTGTCCACATTAAATAATGATTTTAAGAGTGGCAAAAAGCTTGAGATACTGTATGAGTCTTCCTTGTAAAATGTTGCTTTATTTTATGGTTTATTTATTAGACTATACTTGGATAGCTTTGAAAAATATAATTTTAACTATGTGTTATTGAAACACTCTTCCTTTAGATATGTCCCCCAGAGGTATTTTATATTTACACTTAGGGAAAAGAATTTTCAATTTTTATTACACAGCGCTGTATTATTGCTTATACTGCCACTATATTCTGCCTTCCACAAGTAACATTAATATATGCATATTTTACTGCCATTACCTTCAAAAGGCCTTAGAAAACCCATAGGTCTAAAATGATCTCTCTAAGTTGGTCATTACTGACTATTGAATTAAGATACAACAGGCTGTATATTGTTTTACTGGGCCATTAATAATAAGCTCCCATGAATTGTGAGTAATTTCTGTCACCCAAGACACGCGCGGCATTCATAAAAGGCTTGTAGAAACTCATTCTGACTGGGAATGCCTCTGGTGCCTGAAGAGGGACCAGAGGCAGCGGGTGGGTTTGGATCTCCAGCTGCCTGCAAGCAGCGCCTCACGGAAGGAACCCAGTGCCTCGTTCAGTCATGGACGGAGCGTCTCATTGGCTTCAGCCATAGGGCAGATGGTGGGCATGGATGTAGGAACCCGTGGGGCAGGTGGCTGGTGAAACGAGGGCTGCTGTGGGCTTGCTGTGTGTAGGCTGTGGGTGGTAGGACAGATGGTGGAGAGATCTGGAACGTCATCATTGAATGCTTGTTTGGCTGCTGCCTCTGTGTAGTGCACGTTGTTAACATCTGAGATAGATGATGGAACAACAGCTAAAGAAACCCAACCTCACAGGCAAAGTCTAAACAGATTGTATTCTGGAAGACCGTGTTACCTGGTAACCTTTAACTTGAATTGTGGCATCACTTTTAGAAATCACGGATCACGTTGTAATGTTGCTAGACATCAGTGAGACTGATGCCAGGAAGCAAGCCATTGACTTACAAGAACACTGCATTTCCCCACATAAGATCTTGTTGCAGATCAGCCAGCCCTGCAATTTCTCTAATTCATTTATTAAGCTCCACCTTAAAGTGGGTTTGGTTTCATGGCCCTGTTGGACAGCTGTTCTAAATACCTGATGAACTGAAGCATTTTCAAATATCCAGCTCATACTTCATAGCCAACTTATGTCTATTAAACTTTTGGCAAAGGTATGGTCATGGGGCCTTTGAAGACAACCGTATGTACTACTACTCTGCAGCTCTTTTGCCTCTAAGGAAAGGTAATTTAACTTACAGAGAGTCTTGTGCTTTAGGACTGATTTCTGCTTCCCTGGGCAGAGCAGGGAGTGTGTCTGTTCCTGGCGCAGGAAGGCAGTGCCGTCAGGGCTTTGTCTTTCATTTTCATGTGAAAGTTTCTAGTTGCTCTGCGGACAAACTGGAGCATGTGAAATACTCTGCAGAGAACGACAGCGCTGAGGCACAGCTGACTTCAGGGCTGCACATGGCACCTGTTCTTAGGCAATAAAAGTTGTAAAAATTCCTTTGGCAGAGGCATGTGATGAGGTGCTATGTTAAGATATTCTTGGTCAGAAGCAGAGGTCTGTGAGCTTCATTGTAGAAACAAAACTTACTTTTTACTCATCTTTATTCAAGTTACTTTTTTTTGCAGGCTAAATTCTATTAATCTAGACCTGGGTCTAGCTGAGGGCTTTCAGAATTTGAAGGTTTTCTCTTTCCTTTAAGTTCCTCTTTCCTTTCTCTTTTTTATTGTACTGCCTTTTTCGAGCCCACCATCACTGTGACCATCAATAAACCTTCATAAATTTACATGCTGGGAGGAGGAATGGGAGAATCTTACAGTGCAGCTATAAGATTAAATGCTGCTGTTGAACCCTGGACAATTTTCTGCCACTAATCTTTTGGTCTGACTAATATAGCTAGATATATTACTTAAATCTTTCAGTGTTGGAAATCATATCTGGATCCGGTAAGTAGAGAGGTAAGAAGACAGAGTAATAAATACTTTAGAATTATTTTTGACATTGCATTTGGCAACTTTTTGGGAATATGTGTTATCAGATGTCACCTTTGCGCTGAATTGTAGTTAGGCATACAATCTTGTGGGAAGTCAGTGCTGAAGTTGATGAGAAATCCCAGGAACCCTAGTTTCATGGCTCTGTTTCTGAACATGCCTTTCTAGTCCTGTGTTGATCATCATCTCTCAGATTTAATTGGTGGTTAAGCACATAAATATCACCGCTGATCTGGACCTAATTCTGCAGTGCTTTGCCCCACTGATACCCTCACTGACCACAACCCTTTTACTTTTGGACTCAGTTGCTAGTTTCCTGCGGGATGTCTTCAGCTTCCCTGTATTTTTCTGGGAAGTTTTATTCTTGAGGGAGTGTCTGAGTTTAGAGACATGCACAGCAGACGAACTGTTCTGCTGGAATATGGTTTTAATCAGAGTGAAACAATACTTCTGCTAATTATGTGGTATACAGTGTGATAGATGAGATCCTATGCTGTTTCCTCCTTCAGACTATGCAACATCTCGTATTTTTTCTTCCCTGCCAGAAGCCATCAAATCTTTTTTGAAATTCAGTTCAGCAACTGCCCTTTCAAACAAAGAAGAGGTTAACAAATCATACTGTAGACTGAAGAAAAAGAAGGAAAATTGTATGATTGAGGAAGGAAATACTAATCCTTCAAACTATAAAATCATGGCAAATAAACTCAAAGTAAGAGCTGCTGTCACGTTGTTAGAAGACCCAGTCCTTTTCGTTTTGAAAAATTTCAGCACATTTACAAACTGTGGTCAGCTAAACATGCTGCTAAAGGAATACCTGAAACACATGCTTAGCTTTTCCAAGCTGGTTCTTGCATCTGGCTTTTCTACGGATGGGAATTGGTCTTTGGAAATTTACCATATAGGGAATAACATATATGAGGTGAGACATGATGCTTGGCTAAGGGGAGGATCAAACCAATAATCTATTGTAGGTCTGCATTATGGTTCTACAATCTGCCATCCATCTATGTCAGGTGGGTATGCTGTAAATGGGAAGCGGTAGCCATTGAAACATGTAAGATTAATTGGTGATGTATGTGTTAATCACAGGATCATAGATGTTGGTTTTGGAATGGTCTTTATAGATTGCTGAGTCAAATCACCAGGATCTCTTGTGGTTTATCCCAGATATTTTCCCTCTGAGAGTGCTAGCTGGTGTCAGCTGGAATGTGTCTGTTGATAACGTGTGCACGACTTCTTTCTTCAGAGCGCTACACTGCTGAATTACTGTTCCTGTTGGAAAGTTTTTTCTTGTTATCTAATCTATACTTGCCTTTCTTTAATTTAAAGCTATTACCTCTAGTGGTACATAGCACTTGGCCTACGTCAAATAAGTCTGTCTTCTCCTTTACATTATTTCCTCTCAAGTATTAATTACCTCCAACACTTCTCTTTATTTCTCTAAGCTATTTAGGTTAACTTGCCTTAACCTTTCTTCGAACTCTTCTCTCAAAGGTTAGTGTTAGCTGACATATTGTCTTGAAAATGTTAACTGTTGCTAAAAGCACTTCTTATAGAGCACAGTTCCTATGGAGTGTGCAGCCAGATAAATACACAGTGACCTTTTTTTCTAGGAGCTCTCATGGACAGAACATGGTCATGTAGGTGCTTCTTAACTGCTGACTTTCCCAACAATATACTTGATGTTCTCTGCTTTTATTTGTAGATAGAAATCAGGGTTAATTTGAGAGTAAAGGAATTGACCTGAAAAGTACCCCATGCAATATCTCAAAACCTAAAGTGAAAAACAAGAGAAGGAATGTATTCCCTGTGGTAAATTCTCAGTTCTGAAATTCTGGAAACCAATATCTGTCCATTAATGCCTCGCAGATAAGTGAGGAAAACAGGGCACAGCACAGAGGGTTTAGTGCACCTTTCACTTTCAGAGAGGCCTAGGAGAGTAAGATTTGTGGTCTTGGCTCTCATAGCTTGGGACTGAAACCCTCTCTGCAGTCAGAGTACCTCAAAGTCAGTTCGCTGGAAACTCAATTACTTAACTGGTGTTTGTGACTGAAGTGAGGTTGTGAACCCCCAGACATATGCGCTTATAGTGTCACTATACTGGAAGGGAGACTGATCAAAAATCCATTTATCTCTGTCTTATTCTTGGATAGGAAATTCCTGCAAAGGATATTTCTTCTTCCAGAAGCCTATGGAGTAAGGTGTCTGTGCTTCCATGGGCAAATGGACTACTTTTCCAGCTTCTAATACAGGATGCCTATGGAGAAAGTGTCATGAGTATCCTTCTGCTCATTTTCCTTCATACTTGTCAGAATCTGGTCCTGAATCAAGAACCATTCATTCAGAAGGAGGAAGATCTGCAGTACTAGTCTGAGCAGGGCACGTAAGGAGAGGAGAAATTATGTTATCCCTTTAACAATCTAGCCATTAAACTCCACATGGGAACATCTGTTTCCTTCATATTCTTTGCACAGGATGGGAATTTTACTTTCAAAGACGAAGAGCTTTGCTATCACATTGTATATTTTATTCTGTTCCCCTCTCTCACTTCTTCCAGTAGAGCTAGGGGGATGTTATTTAATACCTGTCAGAAAAGACCCCATCTCTCACAACAGAAGGTTCTTGTGTTGCCTTTGAGACCCTCTAGTGTTGCTTGTGTCAACAGGGAATTTAAAATTTCAAGCTGATGCAGACAGGATGAGAAATGTCTGAGGTTCTGGCAGAATGGTTTATGTTAACTGTTGTTCCCAAACCAACAAAATTTGGGGACTGCTGCATTTCAAAGAATCTGTTAAGAGGCCACCTCCATCTTGTACATGCATCCAGTTTGCTGGCTGACAAAAGCTACATCTCCAGCACACCCATTTTCCCCTGTGCCTAAGAACAAGCTCCTCAGGATCCTGTTTTAGAAGCATACGAGCATTAGTAAAACTGAGGTTTGCTGAATTCTTGCCCACAGCTTTTCTGACTCATCATCTGGTATGTTCACATGTAACTCATTTTCTCAGTAAATCTTTACTCCAGACCTCAAAGAGGATACAGGAATGAATGAAGAGCTGCTGTTCTTTTTCTCAAAATTTCTGTGGAAATATTCTTTCCTATTTCTGTGGGCTTGATTGCATTCTCAAGCCTGGTGCTGATCTTTGTGCTCTTTCACATCCAGTACCTGAAAGTCTTTCAAAGTTAAAGAAAAAAGAGGAAATCTCTTTAGTAGTCCTGGGGCTGAAATAATCAGGTGACAGGTGGTAATTTGGTGTAAAAAGGAAAATGAAAGTGTATTTATGAATATTTCATTTTCCTGGGTAGGTGAGAAAAGCACTCTTTTTCTTTATACCCTTTTTATGTGCCATATTATTAAAAAAAAAAAAAAAAAACATACAGTGAAAATTCTGACCTTCAGGTCACTATGCATGAACTGTTTTGACCTTGCAGAAGCTTCTTGTTCTGGTAGAAGCCAACTGGCATTATCTCCTGGTCACGGATGAAGCGTGGAGAACCTGTGTGGTTGCCCAGGGTCTGGCTGGCTTAGTGGTGCTGTTTCAGCTACCAGCTGTGTGCCTCGGCCTCCATTAGCACTGGTGTTTCCTTCCTCCAGGAATGTTATGTCTCTGTAGTCATGAACCAGCAGTCTCTGCTGGGGTATTGTAGTTTTGGGGAGAAATTGCACAGGGAGAAGTTTCAATAATAGTTTTGAATCCTAAAGCTGAAAGCATTGTATATTGGTGCTTGGCCACTGTCCATAATGGAGCAAGGACACAGGAGCAAGTATGCCATTGAGGAATCTCAGAAAATCCATTATTTGCCAAAATGGGACGGAAGGCTGGGGGAGTGAATTCTTTATGCCTAATGAATTAAGATTGCTCTCCCTTCCCATGGAGGAGGTGCATGAACTTTCTGCAGAATAAGTATACCCAGAAAGTGTTAAAAATGTAGTGTTAAAAGTAGCTGGCCACGGTGGGTGTGCTGTGCACAATTACCTGTTCCACAGCAATTTGGGTACAAAAGGAGCATGTATAGACAGCAGCTCTATATCCTACTCACTGACTTGCGCTCTGTGGAAAGGGAATCGGCTGAGATGTGGAAATCCTACTGTTACCGCTCGCATTGGATGCCCACACAGCAGGAGCATTGTTTGGTACAGAAACCTCCTGTAAACATTCCCAGAACTCCAGATTTTGCAGACCTCCTGGTGACTGTCAACACACATGCATTTTTTAGTCCCACAGGAGCTAGAAATCACAGAATCGTGCAGAGACCTCTCCAGAGGATCATCTTTGGCATTAAATGAGGAATGATTGTTCAGGCGGAATGTGAGAACGGGAAAAACAAATGTGGCACCCTCTTGAATGGGTTGATTTATGAAAGAAGAAGAATTGGGAAGTACAAAGTTGCCTTCCGGGACCAGCTAATTTCATGTTTTACTTGCTTGTAAATAAGTGTGTTTCAGATAAATGCACCCATCTAGCTGAGTGCACGTTTCATTACTGGGAGGATTAAGCTAGTTTAAAAGATTTAAGAGATGACTGTGCCAAGTTCGTGTTTTTTAAGAGCAAGGACTGCCAAGCCCAGTGGGTGTAAGAAGCACTTTGGAAGCACTTTTATGAACTATTCCTGATGCATATCTTCAAAATATTTAAAGCAACACCTGTCATAGACCATTCTCTCTTTATCCTCTCTTCGTGCCAAGCAATGGAACCACATGGTTTCTACAACTGAAATAACTCTTGGAATACAACATCCTGCAGCTCAATGTGCAGTATATATTGGCAGGACTTTTTTCCTTCTTTTCGTTTCTTCAGGATTACTACATATTGGGTACGAGTGCTAATAAACTGCTTGAGAGCCACTATTATCGTGTTAATCTGGCTTTGGCATGGTAAGGATATTAAAACTATTCCATTATCAGCCTTATGATTATAAAATGGTATGGAATTTTAAATATTTACATTACTTTGAGCTACAGCCCCAAAGGTATGAGGGGGCTGCCTTCAGGCCTCCCACGGAGGAGTCTCAGGCGTGAAGAGGGATTTATCCTATGCAGGATTATCTCTTCCTGTCTGCCTCTATAATGAACGAAGAATAGGCAGTTGTGTTGTCTAAGTTAGGCATTTGTAGAACTGACAATTTTTTCCACTGTTTTTAGAGGGAAGTGTGGTCAGAAAAATTTGTTAATCCCTTCTTGCTATTCTGGATGCAGTTGGCTAAATAACTTCTCACTTGGCATCTCAGAGGTCAGGGCTGTACCAAAGTCTGGCTGTGGAGAACCTCAGCTAGGAGTCCTATGGGTCCAGCCTTTGGGTTTACTTACCTGTTTCTTATCCAAAGGGCGTCTAACGAAAAGGAAAGCGATTAGTAGGACAGTTGCTCATACAAACAACCATCATGTTATTTTAAAGCAATTCTAGCCATTTAAGCAACAAATTATTTTTGTCACGCTCTGTACCTGATGGCTGCAGGCCGGGGGCAGCTGGCACAGCACAAAGTCTCTTCCGTGTGCTGAGCAGAACCTGCACCACCACAGAGCACACTGCAGGCCTCGCGAGCGGTAATATGTAAATCATCATTAGCAGATGTTTATTGTTTCTTTTCAGAAAATCAGATTTGACTAATCAGCCTAAGTGAAACATATGCTGAAATTAATTAAAGTTTGTTTTAAAATAATTTGCATGCTTATTGCTTTTAACTGATTGTAATTGAGGCTTTTGAATACTTTTTAACAAACAGAGTCACCTCAGTTGAGCTTTTCAAAGCACAGATTGGCACGTTGCCATTCATCTTCCGCTAATACTTTGTTGGCTAAACGACCTTTATTGCACCGAGTTCCCAATCTCACAATATGATAGGAAGAGGAATTGTTTCCTATTATGCCACGGTGGTTTTGTAATGAGCACAATTGCTGAGATACTTGTGCCCTGATGAAAGATCTGATGATTATAGATTAACTGAAGACAGCAGAGATTTTATGAATAATACGCAGAGTTGACAGCATGATTAAGCATCATGTGTGGGGGGAGGTCTCATTATTTTGGCAGGACTGCTCACCTGCAAAGGTAACTTCGGGCCAGCTCTAGCATCCCCTGGCTAGAGGGGTATGTCAGGGCTATCACAGTAGCTCATGGCCTGGTGCTGCTACCAGTAAGCTGCCTTCCTGGCTATGCTGTATACATGCTGTCTGACGCTCTGATTGGAGCCTGCAGGGAGCCAGCTGGCTCCTCAGGCAGGGACATTTAGGGTGGGAAGGGACTGGCATCGTCTCAAGTTCTGCCCTGACAGGCAGCATGGCTCACCTGGCTCAACCCACTTGTTCCTGGGAATCCAGCACAACAGCCAAAGGCAGCAGACACCTTGCCAGAGCATGCTGATGTCTCACTTGCGCTCCCAGCCAGGATGCCCAGGTTCTATGTCTAGCACTGCTGTTGATGTATTGCTTTACAATGGGCAATTCACTTCTGTCCTGCTCCCCACACTGTCTGGTTGAAGTCATTTTTTGGGTCTGAGGCCTGTCTCTTTGATAATGACAGCCAGCACAAATTGACTCCGGACAGAGCGTGCTTTTGTCTCAGGGCATCTGACTGGGAGCCAATGGGCCATTTGCTCCAGGCTTTACATGGGCTTCCTAATGGTCTCCAGGTGGGGCTGAAGGTGTTGGTTACGATGTATAACTTCCTAAATAGCCTGGGGCTGGCCTAGCCACAGCATTGCCTTTCTCTTCATGGCAGGCAGAAATGTGCTCCCATATGGAAAAAACAAGATGACCAGCAACCTGCATCCAAGCTTCAGGAACTGCTCCCTTTTCCCCACCTCTGTTTACTTGGTCTGGAGTGGTGTGAGTTTTGTGACAAGGCTGGCTCCAGAAAAGATGTTTGAGTGAATCTAGAGTGCCTAGGGGACAAAAAGCTCTAGTCAGCCAGAGGTGCTCCAGTGGAAAAGGTTCTACTAAGGCAGAGGTTAATTGTAATGACAGTTTGATTTAATTGTCTTTAGTCTCATACATCCAACAACTGTGATCTGGAAACTCTAAATAGTCCCAAGAACTCGGGCTCCCTGCATGCTGAGCGGGCCTTCCATGGAGCTGAATGTCAGCATCCTGCCACTGATAAATGCAGTTCACACCAGCACAGGATTTGTATCACTAGCACTGCTTATTCTGCAGGGGAATTTGTAGGGTTAGTGCAGGACTCAGTTTGTTCTGTTCATTCATTAGCTCGCTCAGATCTTCCTCAGACCACACTGAAGACAAGAGGCACTTATTAAGAGCAGCAGTTTGTTTCAAGTGCTTTCTCATAAGTTTTCAAATCTTTCTGCTATAATGTCACAGCATCACGGGCTTCTGTGATGGAGAATAACAGTGGTTCATTAGGCTCATAAATCCAAAAGGAAGAAAGACTCTCCTGGAGACATGAGCAGCTTTATAACAAACAGAGCAGCGGGAGAGTCTGCAAATTATCAGCCCAATGCTTTATAAGCATTTTATCATCAGTTGGGGGAGATTACAATAAAGAGCAATGAGTAAGTGAAACATAAACAATGACATAAACATGCTTCATATTCTCCTCTGTCCCCCGTTCATACAAAAGCGCACTTGGAGCCACCGGCACTAGGGTGAGAATTGAGGACAGCTTCAGAAGCTCTCCCCCATCTGCTGACTTGCCCTGTCTGGACATGACCCAGTGTTATATGCTACATGGACAAACTCCACCAGAAGAGAGAAAATACATGCAATATTTAACAAGTTCTGTCTACTATTCCAGTGCAAGTGCTGCATGACAATGAGTTTGATAAGATGTTTACACCCTATCCAACAGTTTTGCCACCATCACATTTTTAAATGTGCAGCTTTGATTTATGACTGGCGATACTAAGATCCCAGCCTGTAAATTTTTACAGCAAGCAGACTTGAATTATGTGTTGAGTCTGCTGCACTGGATCAAAAATGCTCAAAATGCTCTCTGGGAAGATTTAAATGTATACGGTCTCTAAGCCATGGAAATATTGCTCTAATGTGCCTCTGTGATTTTTAACAGATTGTGAGTTCAAATCCATTTATCAGCTGATGTCTAATGAGTTTGGCAGGCCCTTACTACATTAAGTATAAAAAAAACTATGAGCATAATGATGTAGACTGAGGAGAATTTAATGAACAAATAAGTGACCTTCACATTTATGTGAGATAAAGATTTCATGTCAAATTTTGCATAATATACACTGGAAATAATGGGATATTTATTAGATTTTTCCTCTTACTTTTCTTCTTCTTTAAACAACACATTTTTTTGCATAGCAGACTTGTGTCATTTCTGAGCATGTGATTGGGAAGAATGACCTGCAGTGGCGAAGCCTTTTAGTTCTGCCTGAGATGGCTGATTGAACAAGGGGAAGGAGAAACTTATCCAAGCCTGCTTCATGGTGGCAACTCCGCTGGGGCTGTGCCCACAGTTGCTACATGTACACGTATAGTGTGCCTCCACTGCCATTCCTGCTTCACACTTCTGGAAAATCATGTCACCCGTTTTTATGCTTGGATATGTATTTAGAACCTTAATCCCAGGTATCTGTCTTTGTAGAATGTGTCCCAGCATTATTACCTGAATCCCACTCGTTTCATTGCGTTGCCTCAGCTTCCACCTTTCCATGAAGCGCTGCTGCCTGCCCACGTAAAATCTGATAAATAGACTCCTTGCAAAAATCTTGCTTGGAATAGAGAGATGGACTGGCACTAAACATAATAAGCTATTTCTTGAGGCTGTGACATTGTGCTTTCATTAAAAAGTAACCAACACTGAGGATATTTCCACCAGAGGCAATGGGAGCTTTCAATGAGGCAATCCAACTTGGTGGGAAGAAGAGAATTGTAATCTGGTCATTAAAAAGGAAAAAGGGCAGGGGACAGTCTTCTGATGGAGCCACGTGGTAGGAAGAACCACATCTCATGTACCCTGCCCCATCCTTTTTTGCTGTTTATGTGGGAATGCTTGACTCCATTTTTCTATTTCAGATGATCTGTGGGTTTGCTGCTTGTCCTGTAGCTCGGCAGATATTACAAACTGTATTTCTGACTAATGAACTCAGAGTGAATAATTTATTTAATGTGTCAGACATGGCAGAAGGTGCTGCAGCCAGTCACTGCTCATGAAGCTAACTGCCGCGCTAAGAAAACAAATCTGTGCAAGTCCTCATTTCAAAGTTATTTCCAAACATTAACTCAAAAGTTATTTCAATAGAGGCCTTTTATTAGGAGCATCTCTTTTTGTAGCACGTGGCAGAGCTCTGTTGACCCTCAAGCACTGTTCTGCCGGGTGAAGTGTGGTTTAGAAAAAACCTTATCCATACAGCTTGGGCAAGGGGGAGGCCGTGACAAGTCTGTGATTAATTAACTACTAATTAATGAGAATTTATTCTGCCAGAGATTTTTGAACCCCATGTTAGCCAGGAAATGCTTGTGATGAGGATGTTTTCACTTTGCAGAGCTCTAGTGAAGGCTGAAGGATCAGCTTTGAGGATTATGCGAGCAATGGTTTAGAAACCCACCTAGACAAACTGTTTTTCATTGTAGTTGCAAAATTTGAACGTGTGCTCAAACTCATCAGTGAGCCAAAGTCATGTGAGATACATGCCAAGATGCACGCTGACTGCACAGCGCTGCGTTGACCAAGGAATGGTTGGATTGCGTGTGATCTGCACCTGCTCTGAGCCTCTGCAGATCTCTGCTTTAAAGGACTGATGTAGTGTCCTTTCTGGGCTTTTACAGATGAGGATTTCCTTGTCAGTAAGAGTGATTCCTGCTGTCTCTTGCGTGATGCAAACAGGATAAGCGGTAACAGGAGATTTCTGATCCTGCTGTAAATGGAAACTCATGGTCTTATCGCACACTAAGCACTGTGGTCTGGATGAGGAATGAGATATATCACAGACAGAATTCTTCTCTCCTTCTGCTTCATTTTCTTGAGATCTTACACAGACCTCAAATATTTAAAGTCACACTTGTCTTGTCTTTGAGAGATTTCTGGGGTATTTCCCACATCATTCCCAACAGGTAGCAGGCAACTGGGAAATGATGGGATGGCAGCCTGCTTCTGCTCAACTTGGCTGCTCCTGGGAAGCAGCAGGGAGAGATGAAGTTTGCTGCCTCGTGTCCAAGAGATGTCACAGCCTTGGTGTGAGTGAGTGCAATGCTATCAACTTCTACTGATTGCACCAAAGTTGAAATTGGTCCATGGTATTTTACTGTACTCCTTTATTTGATTTTATTTCAGCTTCCTGTACCATAAAGCTGACCAGCTGAACCATGCAGAGTGTAGCAATTTACAGTAAGCCCTCCCTCTTCAGCTCAGTAATGGATGGAAACAATTCTGAACTTAATGGTATTAGTGAGGAAATGCAGTCATTCTTAACCAATCTTGTAATGCCCTTTTGGAAAAATGATACTTTCGGCTACTTTTATCATTTGATTTACAAGTCACAAATCTGTGCAAGAAACTTGACTTTAAGTCAGTTGCACACCTTATAAACTGAGCAGGGCCGGTTCACAAATGATTTTACAGCTTCATACACTTCCCTGGAGGAGCCATCTCCTTCCTGCTGGCCAGACACATTGCCTTGAAATGGCTGCCAACTTTTTAAGAGTTCCTTTTTGGCTATATTCTTCTTTTCATAGCAACATTCATGGCCTCAGCCCAGGTTCATAACGAACAAAGTGTAAAATTAATCAATGGATTGATACACTGCTTAGAATAAAAACAGCACGGTTTTGGCTACATTTTCTGCCCCGGCAGCCAAAGGACTGCATGTGTGTACATGAAATGTAATTTAGTTTTTCCTTTGCTGCCTGTTGATTTTCCTCTAATTCATTTTCCTTTTGCCTCTTATTGAGTCTCCCATGTCTGGGTAAATTTAACCCTGCAGAGCCTGGTCTGTGCAGCACGCAGCAAGAACAGGTACCCTGTAGGTGGGCACTGGGGTGCCTGCAGGTTTCATTAGCTGCTGGAAGTGATAAGACAACATCCAGGAAAATGTCTGTGTGAGCCCATATGAGAAGCCCTTGATAGGTAAAAACTACCTGGAGTTTTAATGACTTGTAAAGCCCTGAGAAAACCTCTCACTTGATATTTATTGCTTTGGATGTCTTCCAAATGACTTTATCTCACCTGGAAAAGGTTAACATGTATTTGGAGTTGAGTGAATCTAGCTCAGCCTTTTTGCACGCTAGTGTGCCTTCGGTTAACCTGCCAGAGCTGATCCTCACCTCCATGGACAGGTGGATGCAACTTGAGGCTCTGTGCTACAGAACTTGAGTACCTATACATGCACATTCACACTTTAAAATAACACTACCGACTGTTAGTCAAACATCTTGAAGAAGAAAGCAAGCCTTGCAGTTTTTGAAACCAGAGAAGGGTTTGGGTAGGGTGTTAGATAATGGCGTATATATCACAGACACCAATGAGCCCTCTTCAGACAGGTGAAAGCTGACCAAAGCTATGCTGGTAACTTTAATTTCAGAAGGAGTTGGTCTGGGAAGAAGTTAATCATATTGTAGGCACTGTCTAGTGCCACTCAATCTCATTTCTATCACTCTCAAAGTCATGTATTTTTAAAAATACCAAAAGCAATTTAAAAATGCATCTAACAGTAATCACTTCATTGGAAACAACACACCGCAATAACATAAAACAGCAGCCACTTTCCTGTGAAGATTTATGAGACAGACTACTTTTCTCACGACTTGTGTTATTCCTGCCTTATTGTTTTGTCAGCATTGGATATGGAAAGTGGATGATATGTGAACACTCTCCGACACTAGCAAGCTTTAGAGTTTTGATTAGGTAACAAAATTGAAAAAGTGAGTTTGCTTGCCCTGTTCAATGTCTGTGGTGTACATTTGGGTACACCAAGCGTGCTGAAGGAGCACTGCCCTCTCCCGCAGCCACTCTGCACCACAGCTTGCACATGGGACTGCGGCTCCCAGGGATTCCATCCTCAGCCTAATGCTGGACTTCCTCTGGAAATCCAATTGGATTGTGAATATCGGAGTCAGATGCTGACCTTGCAGTGTAAGGAGAGAGAGAAGAAATGGAGAAATGAAAACATTCAAGGGCATGTGAAACCATGCTGGAATGGGTCTTGTGATCAGATCAGTGAGGAATGCTTGCGCTGTGGCCAAGGGGATGGCAGCCCCATGTTTGTGGTGGCCAGCTGCCTTTGTCCCTTAGAAATCAATAGCGTGAGGTAATGATGATGGGCAGAACTGAGGAGCCTGCATGGGAAAAAATTCCTCTGTCGTTCCCTAGGAGCAGCTACAGCCTTTGAAAGCCTAGAGAATTCAGTGGTCACTGCTGGCAGAAGTGCCAGGTGTACATCTGAGGGGTGGCCTGGCTTGGAGGTTTGAAAGTGAGAAAAAGACAGCTGTTTCCAGTGGTTCAGATGAATGTTGATATGAAACCTCTATTAGACAGTTGATACTCCTATTACAAGCATGGCTCGTGGCTTGCATGTTCTAATACAAAATGTCTGTTACATCGTCAACGATAATACAAAGAAGCATGTGCTATTAAGCAGGCTTTTAAATTTAGACTAGTCCTGGAAGTAGAATCTCATTGACACATATTTTTTAATATATATATGGAGAGAAAAAAAGTATAAATAAATGGAGAAATAAATAAATTACCACCCTGGAATGTACTACAAAGCACTTTCATTATAATCGTGCACAAAAGCACAAAAATGCTCTCGTCTCATGTATTATTGCTATCAGTGCTTTTTGTCCTCTTCTTCTGATGACATTCCCAACAGCATGCTTTTGTACAACTTCAAAAAATTAATTACAACCTCTTGAAAATAAAAATATTTTTAAAAGTTTATCATTGAAATGTCATAATTCTGTGTTTCCTCTATTGGCACTAGCATCTTGCAAGTCCCAAGTTCCTTGGGTAGATCTGCTCACTGCACAGCTGGCTGACATCTACCAGGCACGGTTACTGATGCAAGACTTTTTTGTAGGCGTAAGCCATATATCCATAGTAATTTGAAACAATTCATTAAAAATGAGTTGCCTGTATTCCTAATAGAACAGCAGTTAATGTATTTTGAAATAGTGATTACTTTGCTGTAGTTCATTAGGAAATAATAATTTAATTTCTATTTAATTAAAATCCGGTTACTACCATTTATTACCAATAGTTCTACTGAGGTAAAATAAGAGATGTATTGAAAACTAATGACAATGCTACAGAGGTTCATTTGGAATTCACACAAAAAAAACACAAAAAAATCTACTTAATTTCAAAGGAGTTCTTCTATTTCATGTGCTGAGAACTAGGATGTGGCTGGGGTTCTTGCTGAAGGGTTGGCCTGTGCCAACCACGTCTGGTGTGCCTTAGGTGTCCTTCAGGGAGATGGGTGCTCAAACAGGAGCTGATGGCACAGGAGAAAAACTATGGGGTAGGAGCTGTCCTGTCCAACTCAACGGAGGGGATCGTTTCTGAGTTAGTAAGAAGTAGGGGTGGTTGCTTGCAACAGAGCAGGGAATGAAATATGTGTGAGAGAGCACAGCAGTGCAACAAGGATGTAAAGTTGAAAAAAAGAGGCATTAAAGTGTTGTCCTTGTTTTTTTTCCTGAGCCTGAAAAGAGAGCTCTACCTGTTAAAGGTTGGCAATGCAGCTTTTCTCTGCTAAGAACTCTGCTGTGCTGTGTCTGTGGAGGTTCCAGGACAGTAGATCGTGAAATGTCTGAGGGACACTGTTCTCTGATAAAGTGTTTTCAGGTAAGATTGGGATTTATTAAAAAACAAGCTCCACCTGTGGAGCTTGACAAAGAATTGTATGGACCCCCAAGGGCAAGCTTCACCACTCTGGGTCCAAGGGTCTGCCTTGTGCTTGTCCAGGGGCACAGTGCAGTCCCTGGAGTGAAACCAGGGCTGTATTTGGGCTGTCTTCCTCCCAGCTTCAGGAGAGCCTGGCTCCGCTCTAATTTTAGACATCTTTTGAAACAAAACTATGGAGTCTTTCCTAGTTCTGTGTAGCAAGGCTACCTGTTAAAGTGGTTGTTGAGGATAGTTATTTTTGCTTTGAGCTGTACAGCCTGAAACATCTGTGAAAAGCTACTCTGAGCTTATCTTGCTTACATTAAGGGTTGTTGCCTAAATTTCCCCTTAAAAGCAATGTTACAAATCCATCTCTTGTGTAAGATGTTCTCTGTAGTGAAAGGCACTCCACCAGGGACTGATGGCACAATCCTATCTCAGAAAAATGTTTCCCTTTCTATAATCAGCCCAAGGCTCAGGGTAGCTGTAGCTCGCACTTACACAGGCCTTCATATTTTCCCTCATTCTAATTTCTCCCTTCTCTTTATTTCTCTGTGTGTATATCACCCTTTTTCATGTCTCTCCAGATGCATTTCCCAGCATCAGATAATTGAAAGTCAGTGAACTGAGTTTCAGGTTATTTTGCTAAAAGATGCCTATTATTTTGATGAAGCAGGTGCATGGAATTAAAAAAAAAAAAACCTTCCATAATTGCTACTTTACTATCAGGCTTCTGCTGCCTAATCCTCTTTGATTTTGGTAGAACAAGCTTTCTATCTGCTCTAGGATGATTACAGGGAACATTGCACTGTTCCTCCTACAGAATCCATTCCTGATGGATATTAAACCTGGGTTATCAATTAAAGTTTCTTTATGTGCCGAGTGATTAGAGACAGGATTGTGTGTGATTTCTAGCATAAAGCAAGTCTGAAGTGATTTCTGCAATTAATATTAATTAATCACTGATATGTCAAATGTTCGCAAATGAATGCATGAAATGAGCATGTACAATTTACCATAGTAACCTGGGACTGAAATAATGGTTAAACTGCTCTTGTTTTAAACATTTGGCAACAATTTCCATAAAGTCTTCTTGATGTAATTAGCTAAAAAAAGAGGAGAAGTTGAGTGAATCGCTAGGGTATTAAGAGTCTTTCTGCACTACTGCCTTTTACTCAAATAGCTGACACATCCCCTCTTGTACTCTGCTCTCACCTCTGGCTCTGACAAGCATCAAGGCTTTGGTGTAGAATTTTGCCGGTTATTGGCTTTTCTGGGTGAAAATAATACCCAAATCCAGGCATGCCAGGAGTCTTAAAATATGTAAGTGTGTAAAGAGAGCATGCAGGTTTGTATAGACTCTGATTTTGGCAGCTCAGAATCAGAAAGCTAACCACACACCATTCACACCTAGCACTGGCCAGCTCATGACCTCAACCTCTTTTTCACTGCTGTGTGGGGATGAGATATCCCCGATCTTATGCTGGCATCCCTGGAAAGATGACCTACTGCCCAGTGTAGGTTGGCTTTCACTCTGGGCACAGTCCTCTGCATTCTCCATGGTGGAGATGGAGGGTCTGATGCTGGGTGCAGATGGGACAAGTGCCAACCCTGCGGACAGTAATCTGCTGGAATTTGGAAGGTGGGAAAAGGGACATGTTGACATACTGGTTTAGAAGAATGAGAAGAGGCCCCAGGGAGGTGGAGAGGGATCTTGGTATTGGGCATGCCAACACTAATAAGAAGTAATGCAGCATGTTGCATGCTTATAGACTGGGTGAGAATCTTGACAAGTTCAGCATGTACAGGGAATGAACAGTGAACAACCTGTGTCAGGCATCACACAGAAGATTTTTGAAAAGTCTAAATCCTCTTCTGCAGGGTTGTCCTCCGTCTTGCCAACCTTCGTGGTGGCAATGCATAATTTCAGAGTGCCTGACTTCATGCACACTTGTTTAGAATAGGCACATAGGACACATACATAGGTAGACATGTAGAGGTAGAGCAACCTCAAAAATGGGCACATGGTAATAACTCCAGACCCTTGTTGCATATGACTGAATAATTTGTTTTCATTGAGTGAGAGTGTCATGATTGCCTTAACATACAGAGTGACACAGGCGTGTTTACAAGTATTTAAGTGGCACTTACATCTGTAGCATCTGATTGCCTTTTTAAAGTGCAATGAAATTGGGCAAGGTATGAAATTGTCATTCCTGTTTTGGAGATTGAAAAGACAAGGACAAAAATTTAAATGGCTTGAAGGTTACACAAAAAGCCAATAGCAGGCTTAAAAATAGATAAAGAATTTCCGTAGTGTCAATCCTCTGCTTTAGGTAATCTTGGAACCAGAAACTCATAGAGTCATATTACTGACAAAATGGTGGAGAGATACAGCAATGACCATTGCATCTCTGCCTGTTTAAACCAGATGAATAGCTGGCAAATGGGATACAATCATCCCACAACACTAATTACACAGTCCATTCCCACTGACATTACCTTTACTGTTGGCAGGAACATGAAAAGTTTTGCCAGGCTTTTTTTTTCCCTGCAGGTATGTGATGTTCTTTACACATGCAACATCCTCAATACAGGTGGCACAAAACATGCTTCTGCTTTTTCAGCTGTGTGGTCATACCCAGGACATCTAGATGTTAACCTAGTCCTCACCTGAGAGCTGTCAGGTGACTGGTCTCCATGCTTAGCGCTAGAGCAAGGCATTGGAGCTGTGTGTGTTTACACCATCAATAAGTGCAGCCAGGTGTAACTTGTACCACTGGCAAACAATTAAAATTTTCTCCCAAGAAATGCATTTCTTTCTCGATGCTTCCTTGTTAGCATGGACCCATCTTAAATCTAAGTCTTGTTCAGCAAGTGCCTGGTTTATCCGTTACTCACTTCGTCATAAATCTTAGACAAAAGCAATTATGAGGAAAGCATATTTCATTCTTTTATGGAATTCCTTAAAGCTGATGAGAGCAGTCAGATGGCTATTTTCATCAATGAATCTTTGATAGAGCATTAGGAAACAAAGATGATGTCTTTTAATAGACCATTATCACCTGCCTTGGGTGCAAGGAGCTCTCATGCATTCCAAAAGTAAATTAATGGCAGAATAAAACATGACTTAGAAATAATATCCCCAGAAAGGGCCTTATTTTCCCTCTAAAAATGATTTTTCAATGGATTTTGCTTTTAATAACTGCTGAACTCACCTGCAGCACGGGAAGCAGATGCACTGAAGCCCCACTGCCATGGGGTCATGTGGCACCTGTGTGGCAGCACGCTCACACCTACCCCCATGGGTGGACCTCTGCTGCTGATTCATGTCGTGTGACTGCCAAGTGCAAAGCAAAGACACAGGTCTTCTCACCATAGGACCATGCAATGTCATAACAAACTGATCTCCTTCTTGTCTTTTATGAAGCAGAGGACCTTGTGCAAAGTATTTTGCCTCATTCTCCATCTTTTTTCACCCTCCAGCTTGCCCGCCCCACTTAATCATCCGTGCTTAATCATCCGTGCTTAATCATGGAAACAAATGTCAGGAAATTGAGTTGCTTCCAAGAGGGTGAGGAGTAGCAGAAAATGTTTGCTAAGCTAGGAGTGCCACCACAGAGCAAGTTTCCTTCTGCCACCTATTTCTGTCCATGCTGAGCCCACTTAACCATTCCCTGTGTTTGCGCAGACTAGGCTATGCAGAGTGTGGTGGAGATGCCTACACTGTGACCGTCTGGACTTGAGTTAAGAATCTCCTTGGTGGAGAACACATGGGCAGGAAGAGCCCTCCAAAATGTTTCACAGGACCAGACACTCAGGATATAATTTCAGAGTGGTGAAGCTGGGAGAGAAGTTCGAGGGAGGGCATAGAGAAAAGAAGCATAAGGGAGAGTAACGGGGAAAATGGACACGGATTTTTGCATTTAAGCAACACTGCTGTCTTGTGGGAGATAGGGCAAGACAAAATCTTTGAGGAAACCCAAGAACAAGATGTGACTGCAACAACGAGCAGATCGGGACTTCTGTGCTGTTTTCAAAGAGGCTTCAAGGAAAGAAATCAATAGAAAAATGTGTTTCTCTATTAGGGTAGATATAGCATGAATGTCTCAAAGCCTCAAAGGAGAGAATGATGAGGAGTGCTTGTGAATTTGCTTGCCGTAGGTTTGGAGCGTGGTGTGCACCAACGGGCGCAGCGCTGTGGCTGTGGCACGCACCCTCCAGCAGCAGCAGGGCAGGGGCCACCAGCAGCAGGACACCCCTGTGCTGCCAGCTGTGCTGTGGGCTGAGCAGCAGGGGCCCGTGCAATGCTCAAGAGCAAGTGACAGCATATTTTGGGAGATGAATGTGTGTCTGACAACATGCACACGTTAGCTGGCACTTAAGTAAAATAGTGAATATTATAGGATTTTTTTTTCCTGCATAGCACTTATTCTGTCTCCTCCTTTCTACTCACGTCGCTTTTCCTTCAGTGATCTTCGCAGGCCATCTTTGAGGAAGAAGAAAGCAAGCAATTAATAAAAGTGTGAACAGGTGGTTGCTCAGCTTCTAAAAAAGGCCAGCAGTGCAATAATTTCCTAATTATTATTATACCTTTTAAAGGTTTTTAAATACATGATAATATATTTCCACATCGCTTCTTCTGGCACCACTCTTGCTCCTGGCATTATTTCTCATTCAGAATAATAATTAATGAGAGCTGAGTTGTCTAATATATATTTTGTTCCTTCTGTTTCAGTCCCTTAAGTAACCATCTTGTCACATTTGTTAAGCAAATTTTCACACATTGCATGTAATTTCTGCAATATGTGAGAATGCCTCTCAAAAATGCCTTGAGTATTTGTTTTATATATTTTGGTAAAATTTTCATTTTTTTCCTTGAAAGCAGTATTTCTTCATCACCCCTTAGAGAAATGGATGAAGATAGATAATTGCTGCTGTTTTATTGAGGTAAAAGAAAACAAAGAAACATTAGTAATTATATGGTGGCAATAGTAATAGCAACAGCAATTTTATTTCTTTATTTTAAAGGGAGCATTCTGGTCTAGCTTGTGGGCTGGAAACAGCACAATTAGAAACACAGTAAGTGCTACCTCCTTAGTAACTGCCCACTTAGGTAAGAGTTGTGTGTGTGTTTAACTAAGGAAAGTGATTTAATGTAGATGATGGACCGTTTGGACTATCAAAGGAACAGTGCTCTAATGAGAGCTCAGCACATCCATTATGCGTTTGTCAGCTTGATCTGTGTGCCTGTAAAATGTTTATTTCCTAACAGAAATCATCCTCACTGTAGGCTAAATAAAGGCTTATTTGGATCCTGGACCCCAGAGGCACTCACGGGGTGATGGAGAGGCTCCTGGAGCACACAGTGGCCTGGGAACTTTGCTTGCATGCAGGAAGACTTCAACATAATTCTCTAATAATACGCAAATGATTACTTGAATGAAAGCCACCTGGGTGCTTGCACTGCTTGCAAACATGCAAAAATGAGAACTGGGCTTCGTATGCAGCAGACTTATAGGAATACTATGAGATTTTCAGTGTTGTACAACTCCGTGAGCAGGACTTTTCTCTAAGGAGTATTTCATTTATTGCTTTCCAAAAAGAGTGAGTCAGTGGGCCTGCAGCTCTTACGAAACGTTTTTACTGCCGTTTTTCACTGGCAAGTGCAACTCTCCCACCTGGTTCTCCCATTTATCTTTAATCACACTTTTAGAGCATTGGGTTGCAGTAACCATTTGCCCACAGAGTCCCTCTAAGGCCTTGAAAATCTCTTTCTGGTGACCTTTTCCATGCTTTGCTGGAGATGTGGTCAACACCAGCCTCATAAGGGAGATTAACCTACGAAGAGGAATGATTAATTAAGCAAATTTGAGGGAAAGGCAGATCAATTTGTAAAACCTTTCCACCGTGCTGAAGGCTAGAAATTCTCTGTAGAAAAAGAGCTGTGCTTTTCTACACAGAAATATTCAGGTTTATATGGGATGAAAACTGTGAAATGCAATATTGCTGGCGTTGTGATGAGTGAATGCTGAGAGCTGAGCTTTGAGTTTGAGTCTCCATGCCCCCCCAAGGTTCAAAATCATATTTTATTGTGCAATGAAATATTATGTTTTGGATAATTTTCAAAAATGTTTTATTTTGGTTTTAATTAAAAATATTTTAACAGAGATTATTCAACCTCTTCCCTTAGCAGTTTTCTGCTGTGACATTTTTTGAATGTTGACTTTTTACCTTGATTTAAAAATAGGAATGCTTCTCAGTTTTCATGCATAGACCAGGAAATCACTTCTCATCATGTTCCAGCCAGGCTGGAGCTCAGACCTTGAATAGTGGCTCCGGATCTCAATTAAGGATTCTCAATCAGAAGCCTGGAAGAGGTCTGTGCGCCCCATGAAGCCCTGTGGGCAGTGTTTGTCCTCATGCTGGATGGCCATAAGACCCCAGCAGGTGAGCTCATGGTCCTATGCATTGCTACATGACTTTTGCACCTCATGTAAACTCAGTACCTTTCCAATGGCCTCAATATAAATCATCAGCATTGGTTTGGCCCTAAGTTTAGATCTCATCAGCTGATGCTGCAAATATGCCAGGGCTTGCTTCTGGCTGTGTGTGTAAATATTCTTTGTTCTTGCATCTTACAGCAGCAGAGCCCCCTCCATACAGGTGGCCTGTGCTGTTCTCAGTGCTACGGGGTATGACTTGATGGTAATGCAGTCTCCAATGGCAGAAACACCAACAGACATCCTTCTTGCAGTGTGCACATTTTGTTTTTCATCAGCAGGCGTTTAAATGGGACCATGTGCCTATCCATTCCCAGCAAAGGCATCTTATGGCTAATTTGGGATCAGGAGGTGAGATTTCCTTTCCAAGACACATGCTAGGCAACAGGGCCACCCTCAGCAAATAGGATGTAAGTAGTGAGGGGCCCATTTCAGGTGAATGTCCCTTTTCAAAAGCAGAATTAATGGCTCTCTGTTGGGCATGCATGATATCTGTTGATCAGCACAGCATGATTTTAAAAGGATGTGGGCTTGAGTAGGGCTCTCCTGTGCCCTGGGTTGCCTGTGGTCCATTCCTGGGGAGTTGTTTATGGGCACCATCATCAGGGACACAGCCTGAGGCTCTGAAGCTGATGCTGAAACTCTGGGTGTAAAGGGGTTGGATGCTGGCCTGGCTTTGGCTGCCTGTGCCAGGACCATGTTTGTGCACCTCAGTGCTTACACTGAGTCAAGAATGTTTCAGCTCCGTGTGCTGCCCTGCCAGCAAAGAGCTGGGAGGTGCAAGGAGCTGGGAGGGGACAGAACAAGGACAGTAGGTAGACCCAGAGTGGCCAGAAGGACATCCCAAGCCATATGCTGTCATGCTCAGTGATAAAACTGGCAGAGTTGGTCAGAGGGGCTGCTGTTGCTTGGGGACTGCAGTCAGCCAGTCATGAGTGATTGCACTGGGCGCCACTTGAGGTTTCATTTATTTATTATTTACTTATTATTTACTTATTTCCTTTCTCTCATTAAAATCTCCTTACCTCAACTCATGAGTTCTCACACTTCTACCTTTCTGATTCCCTCCCCCAACCCTCTGAGCGATGCTGAGTAAGTGACTGTGTGGTGCTGAGCTGCCTGCACAACAACCTGTAACTCCTATACTTTTAAAAACATAATTGGGAGGGAGGTAAAACCAGCCTTGTGTGCTGTAATGGAGGGTGATTTTGCCCTCCCCACTATGAGAAGCTGTGCAATAAATATGTAAATATCTGCCTTAAAGGCTTTCTTAATAAACCCTGTAATTTCCTTAAAATTCTTTCTATATCAAAATTCCAAACCACTTTGAGATGAGCTTTTTGGACTGTAATTGGGCTATTCATTCCCTATGCATACAGTGATCCTAATCTAATATGTAACAAGAACTTAAAAGCTAATCAATAATGGAACACGATTCTCTATCAGTAGAGCTGCCTGTTGACTCCTGTGAGAGGGATCTTCACAAGACAGCTCGGCTCTGATGACAGCCTTATATTTATTTTAAACATGAAGTTGAAACATCATCTTTCTCTGTATTGTCACTTCCAATTATTTTTGGAACAAAAACACCAGAGGGAAATGTGATCCTCATCCTGAAATGTGCATTCATATTTGATAAATAGCTACAAATTCTGGAGAATGTTTACTGAAATGTGGGCTTGAAATGCTTTCATGTGCATTTTTACTAAAGCCATAGATTACCTATAGCAAAATATGCCCAGGCTTTACCAAACTAGCCTTTCCTATGCCTCAAAGGTGAAGAAAGAAAAGAAGCTGATTACGCTAGTGCTGGACGTCTGTTTTCCTTGGGTAAAAGCAAGGTAAAATTAGCATTAAGAAGGAATCAAAGTGAACCACCACTTATTGTCCTTCAGTGGAAGTCAAGAAGCCTTTTATGCCCTCACGTACAAAAGACAAATTCCCACTTTTCATGTCTACACGGTGGCTTGAGATGGAGAGGGTGGAGGGAAGGAGGTTGAGTGAGTACACAGATGTGCCTGAAACTGTATCAATCATAGGCATGAGAAAATGCTCCCTGTTTAATAGGCAGACTGAACCAACATGCACAGCTGGATTTTGAATTGTACAGGCTCTCTCAATAAAATGAAAGTAGAAGACATCTTACATCATTCCCACTGCTCTGGCCATTTGTGCTCTGTGCCACTTTCCCTCTGAGCCTCACTGGGGATGCAGGAGCTGAAGTCCTACAGTTGTAGCCATGTACAACCCCCTTGCTGCTGTCTGGAGCTAATTAATGTGTATTTTGGAAATACACAGTGGGTCTCTGATGTCACGTACGCTTTCACAGAGTCGTGGATTTAATTTGGAATTACTCAGTGTATGAGAGATCAGGAGCTGGCTGGGAAAGCTCTTCCCAAGAGGGTCCTAAATGCCAGTGATTTCAAGTGATTATTTATTGAGCTTTATAATAGTGCATATATCCTCATACACACTCTTCTCCTACAAATTACCCTATAACTTTCCAGTCCTTCATTATGGTGTAGAGGTTATGGCTTTCCTAAGTAATCAAAACATCCAGGAAGGGAAGCTTGCTAAATGCTGAGCTAAGCTTGAACACTGACCCTATCTTTTAAACTGTATCAGAAACTTTATGTACATCATAAAATGTAATAATTGCTGTGGTAACTGCTCATTCATATTAACTAAAGGAGTAAACAGAGTTGTGTAGACTTGAGTGCTGATACTGGGAGAGCAAGGGAGGTCTCCTCATTGAAAAGTTTAATTGATACATGTACCCTATAGGAAAACTTGATTTTTTTCCCTTTAATAGGTATATTTAAGATCTTCAAGGCGCTTTTCTTTCATTTTGCTTGCTTGCTTTGCAAAGCCTTTGGGCATAGAAGGCAATTAGACAGTTGCAAGGAGATGGCAGATCAAGTGTGAGGCTTTGTTTACCTTCTTTTCACTCCTGCTTTTAACAGTGCAATAATTTGACCCTGACCTTCTCTCAGGCAATGTTCATTATCTCAGCTACGCTGCAGAGAGGACAGTGTGTGCTCCTCCTCTTTACTTGACCAGCGGTGCGTTATTCCCAGGTCTGAGCTCTGCGGTGCTATTGATTCCTTACCTTTCCATTTGCACATCATTTCACCACTACTTTGATCACTTCCACAGTAAAATTAATAACTTACAGAGTGTTTGTCAGATGCTCTGAGAGATCTACAGAAAACAATGTCAGTGGGATGACTGGGGATTTTATAAAGGTGGATTGGACTGACTTCTTAGCCTGCAACCTGTAGGACACTGACACTATTAGAAAACATATATATGTGTGTATGCATAGAAGTGTAAGTCTACATCCATTGTCTCTTTGGTTTGTTCATTTGTTGTAGAGGGGCCAAGTTGCACTTTAAGCTGAAGACTGACTGTTCTGATTTTTTTCCAGATGTAAGCATAAGGCTCATGCCTTTTATTATAAAGCTCTGATGATGGAAAAAATATCAGTAGTGGTTTCAGCTGCAAGTCCCAATCCTGGGCAGGACGTGCATGCTCCTGACTATCATTCTTGACTACCAGGTTGCTTCACTAGGTCTTGGGAGACCATTGCAAATGTGGGCTGTCCTTTTCCTGGTCATCCCAGGGAAGATGAGGACTGTCTGGGACATGTGCTGTGATGCTGAGTGGGTGAGTTGTGGTGCTCTTGGTTTGTGTTAGGGCTTTAAAATGTACATTCAGGGGTGACCTTCCTAGTGTTACAGTGTACTCTCTTCAGTGTGGGGTCATTCACATGGTGAGTCACTGTGCTAAAGGTAAATTGCAACTCATCTATGCTTGTCTGTCAGAAAGAAAACACATTTTATTGGTAGCATCTATTTCTTTTACTGCATGTTTACAATGGCAGTCGTTAGCTGCAGAGCTACCAGCACTGAGCTGAAAACTCCTGGGTCCTGTAGCCACAGCATGCCCATGAACTTATTTACCCCCAGACTCCTCGATGAGACACTGTGGATCAAATTAATTCCCTGTGCTAATGAAGCCACTCCCAGAGCATCTAGCCCAAGAAGCAGAATGAACGTACTTGGATTACTAGAGATACCTCCTATCTATTCTTAAACACACTCTCCATAAGCATTAGTTTACTATTTTTCCCTTTGCCAAGATGAGGCTCAGTCTGTTCTTTGAATAATACATGTAAGTTTTTGACTGACATTCAGTCGTAAGCATTTAGCTATCTCAGTGTCTTGTCAAGTCATCCTTTGATAAAAGCATTTTAGGTGCCACAAAATGTAATCACTTCACTGCAGCCTTCTACGTTGCAGATTCAAGTTTCTCAGCACATTTTTCAGCTAAGGATCTTTGGCACTGTCGATAGATCTGTTCCATGGATGATTTTGGATGGATCTATTAATATTGCCTCTAAGAGTAATAAGTCCCACTCTTTTACAAAGTGAATCATCTATCTCTCCTTTGGACAAGTGAAATTTTCCCCCACTGGACTTGTAGTCCAGAAGTTGGCAGGGTTTCCTGTTTTGTTAATAGCCTTCATAGAGCAGTGAGGTGATTTCAAAAAATGTTCAGTCCAGTTTAGGGGCCAAGTAGTACATTTTTTGGTTATTTGTTCTTCTAGACAGGCCGTATCACCATTAGTCATACTTCAGAATGATGGTTTACTTTCATTATTCACTGATGGCACTGCTTCCGATTCAGCGCTTTCCAACTCAGCAAGATTTTCCTGTGTTAATTCATCTGAATCATTTCTAGAAGAGCTTATATCAAAGGACACATTCTCAACGTTAATAAAATGAAAGAGTTTTGAAGGGGTTTTGAAACAGCTTGTAGTTCTGATTCGTTATATATGAGCATTTTAAAGGTATTCACACTACGTATGTGAACACAGTACATACCAGTAGGGGTCTTAACATGGTTGATAGCCGTTTCCCTTTTTATTTAACTTGTGTTCAGGACATTTAACACACACCCACTCTGTGATCAAGCTGGCTAACACTGGGGCTACTGGAACAGAACCAGCAGCTCTGGCATGGTTCAGGATGTGGCTCTCGGACACTACCACCCATGAGGTCCTCTGTACTCAGGCCATGCTATGCTTTCACTGTTGTCATACTCAACTGCTTACTTCAAATGAAGACAACTGAGATCCCATGGTAGGACTCTATATTGCAGATTTTTGGTTGCTCTCAAGGGATTTGTGTGCTCTGATGCAGGCCTGCTTCTGGGGCTCTCTGCCCCATGTTTGGTTATTGGGAACATCCAGTGTACTGTGCCCACAGTTTTAGATGTTACACATCTGGCTCTCTGTATCTTTTCCACAACTCAGGGCAGAGGGTTGATCTCGCTGTGTGCATTTCTGAATGGGTATTTATCTTTCTGAAGGCTCCTCTGAACTCCCTACACAAACATGAGGTTATCGTGTTTCATGTAATCTAACATTCCTGGCTTGTAAGCCTGACAACAACAGCAGTGAATTCTGAAAGAAAAAAATTAATGAAAGAGTTAGTTAAGAAGAAATGCAGCCACCCACATCATCTGGTGCATCCTACTTCACTACTACAGCTACCTCAGAACCTAAGGAAACAAGAACAAAACAAAGGACAATTTGTAACTCAGGTTAATATCATAAAACGAAGTTGATTGCTCTGGGAAGGACTAGAAGAGTTGCCCTAAACTTGGACATTTGAGGGTGCAGAACAGGAGAACTTTGACAACTAGGGAGTAGAAAAATAATTTTGCTTTAGAACTAGAAGAATTGTTCAAATATTCACCTAAAACAGAAATAGTATTATTTTAAAATATTTCTAACTGACTGTAATTACCAGGAGTATGTTCAGAACATGATCCTTCATGGAAGGTCTGGTGCCCCTAGGACTGATGTCTTTAACATCAACTTTCCCCTAATAAAGCTAACACTTGACTTCAATAAAGTTGATGAAAAGAAACAAGATGTTACTTCTACCCAGCTGTTAGAGTTAGTTACTAGTACAGGCTCAAGATTGTGTTCAGTTTCCTTTGTGTATTCTCTTACATTAAAGGTAGTCAAACTCCTGTGTCAGACTGGTTAGGGTAAATCAGACTCTCCGAAGTTGCCAGATTTAGTCTCTTGATGATAAATCAAGAGACTCATGCGTTTAGTTAATACACATGGAGTACTTTTTCGGAATATCTGGACAGTTTTTGTTTTTTTTTTTGTGAGTTTGGAGGTGCTAATTGACTTTAGCTGCAGGGTATGAGGTCGTAATGGCTCATGGCCAGCTCAGCTCCGTGTTTAGGAGAGAGCAGACCTGGACCTCAGCATTCATCAATGCCATCCAGCCTTAAAAGGGCTTGGCATTTCCCATAGCACTTGAAAAATATGCCTGTTTCCTTCCTTCCTTCCTTCCTTCCTTCCTTCCTGCCTTCCTTCCTTCCTTCCTGCCTTCCTGCCTTCCTGCCTCCCTCCCTTCCTCCCTTCTGTCCCTCCTTCCTTCTCCACCTCAGGGAACATTTTTGATTTTTTTTCAGATCCCCATTGGGCATGGCTGACATTTTTGAGCCCTGGTATTACCAAGTGTTCTTGTTGTTGCTCAGATCCCATCAAGCTTTCCAAACCAGTACAAAGCTCTGGGCTTTCAGCCAATTTACTCACAGGTTTATCATATGCTGACATTGTTTCTCTATAAATAGGTCTACCCTTACTGACACTATTGATTCAACTGCCTCTCTTCTCACTAATACTCTTTTTAATGTATCCAACTTGCCTCAGTATTTCACCTAATGAAAGGCTGAAGTCAGGGGGGTAGAGGTCAAAGAGGTTAACTTGCAAGCATAAAGGTCCTCGGCTTTAAAGTCAGTGTTTGCAATGTGAGATCCACAATCTGTCAGCAGAGTATGTCTGCAAGTTTGAGCTCTCTTTCCCACCAGAAAAACATAAATCATTCAGCCAATTTCACATTTTATTAGTAATAATTTGAATGTATTTGAATTTGTTTTTCAAAACTTTTCTTCTGATTCATTCATGGGTTAAAAAGGATAACATGCTCCCTAACCTACCTATCTCAGACTATGTGGCTCTGAAAACAGGGAGTACATTTTCCCTCACACATCTACAAACACATCTACACATCTCACATGCTGCTTCTCTTGGAGCAAACCCAAAATAACGAATGAATGTTGTAGCTGTCTCACTCGTAAATTAAACACAGCTTTAATAGGTAATGTATGAATTTTCTCGATGTGGGAAATACTTATTTTTTTTGTAACTGGCTGCCTGGGCAGCTTCTGTACACAGCCCAGCTCTAACGCAGAGGGAGCTGATGTGCTCAGCAGCGTGTCCCGCTGTCCCTGCAGGCAGCAGAGCCTCGCAGTGTGGTGGGCTGAGGTCTGCTCCAGGCTGTGCTCCCACTCTGTGTTGTGCCCCAGGTAGCTGCAGACTCCTCACACCCTTGCAGAAAAGGAGTCCTTCACAACTGAGTGGTCACAGCCATGGAACCGTGGCTGAGCAATGGGGAGGACCACGCTGCAGAATGGAGGTGAGAGCACAGGGAGATGCCAGGGACCGGCATTGGGACCATAGTTCTAGTGATGAGGGAAAGAAAGAGGGAGCTGCAAAATGAGATCAGCATAGGTGAAAGCCTGCTAGGATACAAAACAATGAATCATCCAAGGTGACTCAGCAGGACAAACCTGGAGGCAGACCTGCCAGTGGCTCCAGAAGCTGCCGGAGATGTTGGGGAATCTCTGCTCTCCCACAGGAGCACAGGTCTGATAGGAAAGCAGGTCCCATGTGACAGCATCACCCTGAGGAGGTGCTCTGGAGCTGGCTGCTTGCTGTCTCCATGCCACAGCCTCTCCTGCCCTCACCGCATCTCCAGCCTGGCTGTGTCACAACATGGCCACCAGCACTGGCACTGCCACCACGGTGGGGAAAGATTTAATTAGTCCAGGTCTTTGCTAGCATTAAAGTGCATTGAAGACTGTGATTATAAAATGTCTGAAGCTAAACACCTCTTTTAATTTTCTTCTGCAGTGACCCAGGAGATGCACCACAACAGGGCCACAGGCCTGCAGTGCCACAAACCCACTCTCAGCCTCTCTCTGGCTAGACCCCGGTGGTTTTATGCTGAGACCAGGGTGAGACGAACACAGCTGAGGTGGTAGAAAGGCCTTGGCCCCACATGCTGCTTGGTGGTATGGACCGGAAGAGCTTTTTACTTTGAGCTTCACTCAAATTGAAGGAATCATTCTCTGGAGAATCAAGACCATTCTGTTTCAGACTTTTATCCCGCATTAGTCAAAAAAGAGGCATTAAGGTGTTGCACTATATTTATCAGAAGACCACACGCTCCCCCTTCCACCTGGCTCACAAGCTTTCACATGTCCCTTCTCAATGCATGCCTGTGTTTCAGCAGGGGAACACTGCCACAGAGGTGTGCTCAGCATCTCAGGAGATCCCGGCAAGCAGATTTTCTGCTTTGCTTCCTTGTTGATTTGCCAACACTCATGCTGTGGGACTCATCTCTGGTGGGGTTTACACCTGCCTCAGTGGCCGCGGCCTTGGGGTGGGCGGCAGCCGCAGGGCACCAGCACAGTGCTGGTGGCACCTGGGAGCTGGCTGTAGCCACCTGCCCTCAGTGGGATAGGAGCGGGGATGAAGAGCTGGGGTCTGGCAGCGGAAGCTGCAGGGCTGCCACAGCAATGAGCATTGCATGCCAGGCTCTGATCTGGCAGCATTCCCACCCCAAAGTAAATCACAGGAAATAAGACAACATGCCCCAATGCTAAAAGTTTATGCTATCTCTGACTTCAGAAATGTTGCCATTAACCTGGGAATTAGAGATTTTCATTTACTCTTTGTTCTGAACTGTAATGAGCCCTTTAACGGTGTAAATAAGATCTAAAGATTCAATAAATGATGATGTCACAAATAGCAGTCATCTACCATGTGAGGCCTCTGTGTTGTAAGTGTCACACAGCTGGAGACAAATGCTTCTGTATAACACTGTAAATAGCTTCTCAGCCCACTGCTAACTAAACTGAAGCTTTTACTATCCTGGACATTGAGTATATGAACCAGTTAAGAAAATATCACTTCTTTTCTGAGAGACCTGCACTGTTCTTCCTAAAATAAAACAAAACAACTCAAAAGGAGTGGGGGGGTGGGGCATGACACCAGAAAAAGAGAAAAGAAAGGAGTTCCACAGAAGGGACCACACTGATGCACTGGGGTTACGGTAATGAGACATTTCTGCTTTAAGCAAATTTTGCACCTGTAACCTGCAGAAATATAGCCATAGCACTTGAAAAATTGCTTCAGTACTGCACAGTGCCATGAAAATTTATCTTTGAGATGATTTTATTGCATGGTTACCCTAGGCAATTAAATCAATAAATCTTAACTGTCAGAAAGGTTGGCCTGCTGCCAGGAATAAATGAAATGCACGGAAACAGTAAATAAAAGGTTTCTGACAACTCATTCTAGGAATTATTTAGCAGTTGGGCTTTTTGTTGTTGGTGGTATCGGTGTGCTTTTGTCTCCAGTATTTATTGACATTCTCCATGAGAAATGATTATGCTAACATAAACAGTGTAGCACCAAGATATAGATAGATGGGCAAGAAGATGGGCTCTTCAGGGAAATGAATTACCCTCCCGGAATCAGAGGCTAACAGCAACTTTGGGGGCCGGTAGCACTGGCAGAGGTGACCTCAGCGACTGGGGTCTGAGCCATGGGCTGGCAGTATGCAAAAGTCCCAGTGCCAGGCAATGGGAGTTTTGGTGCTCCGTTATGAAAATAGATGTGATATTTTCATTGATTGATTCAGAGATGATTGAGATTGAAATGCCTCCGTGAGACGCGGAGGTGACATTTCCATGGGCCTGGAGAGCGCAGTGTTCTCCAGGGGAGGTGCCAGGTTTGACGGAAAAATCATAGCTACTCTGCATTGTTTTCCAGGCTGGTGTAGCAAATCTGAAGGCCTGAAGCTCACTTCACTTACCTTGGTGTTTGACTTGGTAAGTCAGTGGGAAGTAACTTAGAATTAGGCTTGGTCCAGAAGACACTGAAGTGGGCGCAGATGACCTGATTAATAAATGGATGGATTTCTTGAGGTCACTGTGGCTCAACCTCCAAAAGCCAATGGCAGAGCTTCCAGGGCACACTGCTCCTCTGACTCCCCCTGTTCCAGTGACAGTTTTGCAGATTTTTTGCTCCTCAAGGCAAATCTTCTGCCTTGTGTCCCGACTGCATGGGACAGCGCATGCTCGGGGCTCTGCAGCTCTGGGGCTGCCCTGAGCAGAAGGCTGCTCCTGGCTCCTCCGCTTCCAGACCGCAGAGGGCACTGGGGATCTGACTGCCATGCTTAACTGAGTGAGCTGCATCCTCTTCCAGGTGCAGCCAATGCCGACAGGCTTTTGCAACTCTGATTGGCAAGCAGCTTCTCATTGCAGATAATTCCCTGCCAGCACATCCCAAACACATAGGTGATTGCTCTCAAATTGATGGCTCGAAGCACAATAACAGCCTTTTTATTTAGTTCCTGCTTGATAGGCAGTGAATGTAGAGTTGGCAGAAAAAAAAATAAAAGAGAAGAAAAACGTGCTGCAGAACTTGCTGCCTGCTACTGTCCTATGAAGCTGCAGAGTGGAGCGAGACCTCGGTGCTCCCCAAGCCCAGCAGCACCCTGCATGTGTTTCTCACAGCAACCCCCAGCCAACAGGCCCTGTCTGAGCCCCATCTGCCTGGGGCAGGCTGAGAAGCAGGGGGCAAATGGTGATGGTGGGAGGGTTTGTTGTTTTACTTTTCCACTCAAATGTTCCTTTCAAAATACCACCTCCACAGTCTTTATGTGATCCCAGAGGTACCAGCAGCCACGTCTTCAGACAGCTGCAAACCAGCGGCGGTAAAACTCAGAGTCCAACAAATATACCCTGTGCCCAGAGGCTGTGCCCACACCTGTGTGTGAGAATTCACATAAACAATTGGAAATACTGCCACAAATACAACCAGAGAATAGCTGAGAGCAGCGTCAGAGTTAGTTTTCCAGTTGAATAACACCTACCTTAAAGGAAGTCTGACCCCAAACATTATTACCCAGATTTGCCAGACATTCCTGGCCTAGGAAGAAGCACGGTGTTGTCAGGCAGTGTCTTTCCTTCTACAGCCCTGCTCCTGAGGCCTGACCAACAAATTTATCCTTTGTGTTTGGCTTTCGTCATGGGCTCACAGGTGTGCAGGGTCCCAGAAGAGAGGAGGACATTCTAATTTCCAGAAGGACAGTCTACATTCTTCACTAAAAAATACCAACAGGGACTTTCCCACAAACTCCTGCGACCACAAATTTCAGTTTAACATTATCTTTACATGTGATTCTTGTGCCGACAACATTTACATTAGCTATAATAAAGACCTTCCAACTGCATGGATGCATTATGGAGGAAAACACAAAATCCCTATGCACATGTGCTTTTTTTCAATCAAAGTGATAAAAGGATATCTGAATTTGCTTTGAAATGCAGCTGGTACTGACATTCCTCTGAGTCATGTGGAGCTGACATGGCGTCGCTTCCGTTCTGGACCTTATAGAACGGGCTGGGGAGGGTCTCAGCCCTCTGAAGAGGGTCAGGATTTAGGCTGTGCTTCCTGCTCCTGAGCTCCCTGGGCTATGGGAAGCTCCAGTCGGACTCCTTGGGTATAAATAAGTCTTCATAACCTCTACGTTGCTCTTGCTGGCAAGAAGACATCACTTAGTCTCAAACAGCTTCTTGTCATGGGCAAGATTCATGAGGCAGCGGTTAAATCACTCGCTGGCTGAGGAGTGGTGCTGTGGTCTGTCCTGAGATGGCACTGCTCACCCCAGCACCCTGCCCTGCTGCCACTGTGGTGGGTGGGAGACATCTCCAGGGCAGAAGGAGGGCAGCTGGGCACCTTGCCTGAGGATGTGCGTTGTTAGGGATGCACGTGAACATCCAAACTCCCACCTTCGCTGCCCTGTCCCTGCCGTGCTCTGAGGGAACATTCCTCTGCCCTCCAGCCAGCAGGCCAGCAGCTTTTGCTGCTACGGAACTCCCAGGGAGTGGTAATGAATCATTTTCTTTTTTTTTTTTTTTCCCTGAGTTGTGCAGTACCACTAACAAAGCAGCGCAGGTATCTGAGGAACCATTCATCATTCATCGCTGAGATCACAGAGCACTTGGCGGCTGATTACAAGGCTCCACATGCAGGGAAGGCCGCATGCTGCCTGGCTGAAGTCACGCTTCCAACTGATTTCTGGGCACACCCAGAGGATGCTGAGGGCACATGCAGCATCCGACTTGCCCTGCCTCCCGCTGCCCCAAATGATGGCTCTCTCTGAGGTGCTGAGAGGACGTTTTCCGGCTCCTTTAATGTTGTTGGCACGGGTAGTACAGCATTGGCTCTAAATACCCCATTCAGATTTTCTTCCGAAGCGACCTGTTGCTTAGAGAAGGGCTGCTGCTCTGTGCAGTACTTTGCAGGTAACCATTCAAGCAGGCGTGGTGTGGAGCAGTCAGCCTGGACAGCTCTGAGCTGCTTTGTGTGATGAGAATGGTGCAGAGCAGCCGGAGGTCCCAGTGACCACCCTGTGTTAAGCAGGGCCTCACAGTAAATAACCTCAAATCCCAACACCTACTGATGTGTTTAGTCTCAAGGCATCCTTCTGCAATGCTGTCTGTGCTCTGGGTCCATATCTACCCCCGACGGTGCTGAAAAGGGAGGAGGCATCCCCGCTCATGCTTATCATCTCTCGAGAGCTTTTTACACCTCTTTCGAGCTGGCATTCTTGGCACAGGCTCTTAGAGCTATTTCTGAAACGATGCTACAAAACCTGGTGTTTCTCGTTTTGTCATCCCGGGAGGCCCTTGGGGAGAAACGCACCCCTGAGCATGCTGGTCAGCATGCTGAATCGCACCACTTTAGTCATGCTGAAGCCTTGGGCTGCTTGTCAGCAAGAAACCAAAAAATCCTGCCTTTGGAGCCCATCTCCTTTGCTCTCCAAGTTGGGTTTGGGAAAGACAGAACTGAGGCTTCTGTCTTGCAGTTGAAACCCTGTAGGGTGGGATAACACACTACTGCTCCCGTTCCTCCCAGCTGCTATCACCACCACATCATTATTTTCTAACATCAAGTCATCTCAGGTCTCCGTAATGACAGAAACTCATTGATTAAAAATTAAAACCTGTGGCAACTGTCCCACAAACAGTACTTACTGTACCATCCTTATTCTATCCTGAGAGGAGAAGGAGAAAACAGCAGAAGACAGAATAATTTATAGTGATAAAATGGGTTACATTTTCATAAAAATTTTATTTTACTTTTTTTTTTTTTGTTTTTAAATAATTCAATGCACTGGCAGTATAATTAATCCCTCTATGAGAGACACAAATGTACCAGTTCAACCAATATTATTTATACAGGGACATTGTGTTTAAAAACAACAAAAGTACATTTAAAATGTTTGTACATAAAGTATTACTGTTATTTCTTTTTTTTTTTTTCTGAAAACAAATGTAAACAAAATGCATAATTGTGCAACACGTTGGAAATACAAAGCAAAACAGGCAAGATACAATTTTATACATATAAAGCAAAAGAAATCAAACTTTTGTAACTATACAACATTTCAGTAATTGCTTGACATTTTAACAGTTACCTTGGTCTGTACAAAACATCTTAACTTATACTTAAAACTTTACAAGAATAACATGCTTGTTCAGAATGAAGACGCCTTGTGGAATCGCAGTGATTATTGGTATGATATTTGCACACACAAGGAAAAAAAAAGGCTACTTCAATAGTAAATAAAAAGCAAGAATGGAAGGTAAAGGGCCACTTAGTAAACTGTAATCTAATCCCAACAGATAATTAAGTTGAACAGCAATGCAGATATTAAGTCTGACTTTTGTTGGAAGACCGCAAGGTCGTCACATTGCTCTGTTTCCAGGAACCAGAAGAAAGTATATATAAATTTTCCTGATATTTTGGTTAGTTATACATGTGCACATACAAACACACACACAAAAGAAAAAAAAAAGGAAAAACAGTACTTGCCACAACAGCTAATAATGACAGGCAAGTGGATGCGCTTACCGCGCTGCTCCCACGATGGCCAGGAGAAGAACACCACTAGCAAGGGCAAACACTGAGTTAGCCAGTGTTAGTTTTCCTGAACTTTACTTGTAGTTTGCTTTCTTTTTTTTTTTTTCAGAAAAAAAATTGAATTGAGCTATTTAAAAAATACTGGGAGTGCTACAGTCAAAGATCAAATGCAAACCGGAGAGCTCAAAGTCAAAGCAAAAGAAGAACCAGATCTTTTGACTTGTTTTCATACTTTGCGATGATATGCCCTAGGCCTTTTGAATGTGGGTTTTAAAGAAACAGCATTTAAGATTCAGTAGAAGCTATGCAATCCAGAGACGTCAAAAATACAGACAGGAATAAATAATGCAATATTTTATGGAACTGCAAGGACTGTCAGCTTGGATAAAATGTACATAATTTTAAGTGTCCTCAAATGATGCATATGGCTAAAATTAAACTCCTGATTGCATCCACCTGATATATTCAGTGCCTGATTCTGCAATCTGTGGGCTGAGCACTAATTTACACAGTTACTCCTGTGGATTTCAGTGCAGCAACCTGTTGATTAAGATGCTCAGGGGAAGAACGGCAGAATTGAGCCTAGATAAATATTTGCCATGACTTTTGCGTGTACAAAATCCATTTGGCTTAGAAAACACACTTGAGCCTGCTGCAATGCCTTTGAATGAAAGTAACAGATTCCATCTCTAGACCGAGAGCATTTATGATAGATTCGAATTTATTAGCCATTTTTTAATGCAAGCTAATTCTGAGACCAGTAAATATTTAAACCCAGGAGTAATTAAATTGCAACTTACTTTTAGTTAAAGAAAACCAAAAACATATGCAAGCCTAGATGGCATGCAGAAATTACCCTTCAATTCTCTTAGCAGGGCTTATCTGGTGTTCAGTCAGAACAATTCAACATACACTCAGCTTCAGTATGTATTTATAAAGCTGCATTAGAGCATATATCACAGTATGAAAAGGGAGAGGACTAGTTTTTCAGCTGGTGTAAATCAGCACTGACATCTATGGAGCTACTGACAAGCACATCAGCTGAAGCTCTGGCCCACAGTCATCAGAAACATCCAGCTATCGTTCACTCTGTATGTAAAAACTTCAGTGCTGGAAGTGCAGAGAGAAAGCGTAATCAACATCAGATAAAGAGCTACCCCGTTTCTGACGAGGTTTTCTAGACTGTGTGGTCTAAAGCAGTTTTATGATGTGCTCCATACTGCATAGCTTTGCAAAGTACAGTATTTCCTTCCAGGCAAGGATTATGGTATGTTAATCATTTCATTGGCATGATCAGTAAAAAGGCATGATGATAAAAGCTTTGGGAGTTTATCTGCATAGAGACATATTGCCAAAAATTAGTCTAGGGTTAAAGGGTCTGCTCATCAGTGTGTGCATATTGGATTAACTCCACTGAAATCAGTATTCCTATACCAATTTGCACCAGTTGAGGAACTTGTACTCTACCACTGTTATAAATAAAGCACATTTGTTGCTGTTATCCCCTATGCAGTCCACACATAATTTAAGGGTAAATGCCTCCTGCCAGTGGGTCAAAGCTTCTTCAAGTTCACGATTCCACATTATCTGTCATAGAAGTCACAGGTGCTTTCCCTGAGCTAGGGCTGTGTCAACATAGGGTCTGGATGAAGAGGAAGTCTGCTTGCAGTTATTCTAGCACCTGTCCAGAGAATTTCAGTGGGGTGAGAGCTCAGCCAGAGCACAAATGGGTGTAATTCCATTGAACTAATTGGTTTAATGCAATTGACATTCTGACCCAATAAACTTTGGTAATGCTATACCATCTTTATAGCCAGCTTCTCCTTCAATAAACAGTGCTGAAAATGCAGTAAGACTTGTATGATTGCCATATGACAGTAGAATTTGGTCCAATGAATTCCACAAATGGAGCCAAGTTCCCTTACATTTACTTAGCTCAAAGTTTGGTCCCTTTTAGTTACTGTCATCCATTAAAACAATGAAATTCCCTTTGGAATTTGACTTTCCTTCTAACCCAGAAAAAGAAATAACCAAGTAGAAATTAGGAATATCTCTACTTCATGGATTTCAATGGAATTACAATGGGGTGATGCTCACACAGCTGTGTAAACTCTTACCTAGCACAGAGAGGTTACAGAGCTTGCATAGAGGGGAATTCAGTGAAAATTAAAGAAGAAAACAAGTCTCAAACAGCTGCATCACCTGCTCACATGGCTTATACCATAGCATCAATGGGGCTCAGCTAGGGTCTTCTAAGCACAAGCAGTCCTGTGGACACTACAATAGAAATCACAATCTAGCTCAGAGTAAATATTGCCATAGTTATATGATGTTACTGCATGCACCACTTCTGCCAACTTGTTTGATGTTTGATGTTTCTACACGTGGAAGTTTCTACCTAAAGGAAGTGCTCAGATCCAAGTCTCCTCTGCAGCCACAGAGGACCAAGACTACTAGCAAGGCAGAGCCACAGCTCAGCGGTACCCAGGCAGCGGGGCTGGGGTCCCACCATCCTGTTGGGTATGGCATCGGTGCCGCCCTGCCTCCTGCACACCAACACCGTGGGCAGGGCTTGTGGGATCACGCAGCACAGAGCTGTGGTCTGATGCCCCCGAGCAGCCAACCTGAGCGCTCAAGGCACTGCACTGTGCCGCAGCCTGCGGCAGCTGAGGCCTTTCCTGCAGCCTCTCTGTAGAGCACTGTGTGCACAGCTCTGCTCGAGCTCACTGTGGGGTCCTAGGGAAGCGGCAAAGGAAAATGGTTTAATTCTATGAAGACTTCAGGGCAGTGACAAGCACTGGCTCTCTGTGACATGTGGTGGCACCCCGATGCAGATTAAGGAATTGGATGGGACAGCATCATATTCAGACTTTGTATGATACCATGGCAAAGCTTATCTTGCAGGACATATCAATAGTAATGAATCTCCTTTCCACAGAAGCACGCATGGGTTAAATTGATAGTGCCAGCCCATACAAACTTGCCCCAGTTTCTTAAAACCACTTTTCACATCTTTACTATTACCTGCTAAAATTACACCATCAATGAATTGCCTGAGATGATGCCGCATACCCTGTGATTCTGAGCACAGCTTATCTTTCCAGAGTTTCTGTTTCAGTACCTTCAGACACGGCCAAGTTTGATTCTCACCTGACATCAGTGTTATACAGTAACTCATCTGCATCTGAATTTGCTTTCAGTTCTATCTGCAGAGCCATGGGATTCCACTGGCTGTAGGAGATCTGAACTCAGCCTCTTCTGACTCCAATAGCTACCACCACATGTTAAGCTGGCAGGAGATGATCAGAAGCACCGATCGTGGAAGACAACAAAATCAGACAAAATATTTTTTTAACAGGATAGTGAAAGTAAAGCTACCAAAAACACTGCAGGCAGGTTGGAACACGGTATTGTAGAGATGATGGCTGCTCTGTAATTCAGGCAGAAACATTTCCCGTTCACTAGCAGGGAGGAGAGCCTAACTGGGCTTTTAGCCTTTACATACAGGCTACAAAATACCAAGTGATATATCTAAAATATGACACTGTATCTAGTGAAATATATATAACTCCATAAATCATTAGGCAGTACAGAGTGTCTGCATGTGCTGCTGTGACCAGCAATCTCATTCTAACACAGAAATACAGAAGTATTCAAGAAATTGAGCCCTCTCAACATTAACATGACTTGTTTGTTTTATATTTATGAAACAGTATGTAAAGCTGGAAGACGCCATAAGGACAGCGGACTGGTTTCTCATCTTTGTCCTCTCTGCCTCACTCCCAATGCACGCTGCTGAGGTGAGGGAGATGCTGTGAGAGGCAAAAGCCCTTTGCGTCCATACCTTGCTTTGCGGGTCTGCCATGTATTGACACTTCTACACTTGGTTCAGAATGGCAAATTAATCCTCTCTGGTGAACTGTGAAATATTTTTCCTTTCTTAAAAGTTCAAGACACTGGTCTGTTGCAGATGAGTTAAGTTGACAGCGCCTTCAGAACTGACACTGACTTCAGAGACCAAAATGGTAGAACTGCTGCTACTTTGTGTCATACCTCCACTGCTTGCAAGGAGACAATGGATGCTAATAGGACTATACAAAAACTACAGAAAAACACATTAACAATTCTACCACCACTCTGTACCCATAAGGGTGTCTCCACTTTAAGGCTTTCACATCATTTTTCTGAGTTATGAAGTAATGAGCACAGAACTTTGTTGCAAATCCACATCCAAATCCACAGATACATGCACACGTACACACGTATGCACATTTCAGTACGGTGTGTAGCAGATTTTCTCCTGAGCTCAAAACAAAGAAGCCTAATAATACCTAAATCAGAATCCTTTACTGGCCTCGTTTTTTTCCCAATATTTTAAACTGCACTCACAAAGCTAATCACTGGATTTAGACACCACTGATAAAAATACAATGCAAACGTCTGTTCCAAAGTACCTAAAAACTTAACAGTGGATCTAAACAATTACAATGGAAGAACATCATAAGATCAGTGCATAGAAACTAAGGTCCAGATTCCAATTTCTCAGATTTTGTTTCTTAAGGAGGAACCTTGGCCCTTATTCTTTAAAAAACGCACCCCATGGAAATCAACAAATGTCTCCTATTCTGTCAAAGGAGACCATCTATAAATGAGACAGTATATTAATGGAGAGGCTATTCAAATAATTCGAAGTCCAGATCATACAAGAAAACATAAAATGAAGCTAAAAGAAGCAAGCCGGGAGGGCTGCCATCAACACTGTCAACACAAAGGCACTAAGCTAAACCAGAATGACAATAAAATAAAATAAAATAGCACAAATACTGGGCCAAACCCAGCTATCAAGCATGAATTGTTTATGCTGTTAATTTTCTGTAGTGGAAAGTGTGCATTGTCCTTCCAAAGGAGCCAGCGGACCATGGCTGAAATCAGTGACTGTGGACATGGTTGAGGAAGATGACCCATATAGGATACATCTCAGGCTTTCCCTTCAAGCCCTGCTCTCCTGTACCATGGTTTCTCAACACGCATCATCACACTGCTAGTCACTGCACTCCAAGCAGGACATTGTGCCTCCACATTGGCAGATCCTTCAGTTAAGACCTGCTGCAGCTCTTGACATAGAGGTTAAGTGCTATGTAAATGTCTCGCTTGAGCACTTAGGACTTTGCTGCCATCACACTGTGTACTAATGGAGTTTGGAAATGCTTGCAGTTAGCCCTTTACTTGCATGCTCCTTTCACTGCTGAGCTATGGATATTGTGCAAACCTCCTGAAGTACGGGACACAAATGACAGTCTTGTCAGCTCTGGCCATTTTTTATGAAGCTTGGTTTCCTTCTTACAGTCCAGCTACAGAAATCAAGAGATTACATCAGTGTCTCAATTTCTCACTATTAAAAACAAATATGTCATTTCTGGCCCTCAGCATGACTGAAAAATGCCTGAAAAAGGGTATTGAAATTGGCATCAAAGCTCGTTATCCATAAGGCAATGTACAAACAACAATATATATATATATATTTTAAAGCCATGATTTGGAGCCAATCTTGTGATTTTTGGTGCTGGGTTCATGACTTTGAATGCCCGAAGTGGGCAGTGTTAAGAGCAGACATGGCAAATGCCCATCACACACAGCTTCCCTGTGGATTGCAACAAACAAACAACTTTGTTTGATTAACTCTGCTGGAAATAATATTTCAAGGGGTAAAATGATTCCACAAAGATGACATGTTGGCATTTGAAATGAGATGAATACAGTGCCTGTAAAAGTGCAATAATCCTTAATAACTAACCCAAAAGAAGAATCATCCCCAGGGATAAGAAGGTAATTCACTCTCCATATTTAATTTGTTTCTAAGCTGCTTTTGAAACAAGACTGCTAAATAGTAAGTTGGCTTGTGATCCTAGGCTTGACTGCTGGACTTAATATAATCATGCCATTGATTCAGCATACATTTCAAACTTAGTCACAGGAAGCGAAATCAGGTGGGATAATTCCTTAAGCTGTTTAAGCAAAAGATTGTACATGGGGTACATTTAGAGATAGGAGTCTGTTTACCTCGAGCAACAGGCGAAAGATAACATGCTGTCTGCACTGAGTGACTGCAGCTAACAGTCTTGTGCCTAAAGATTGCATTTCAAACTGTGTTTCAAGACATAGCCTTCATAAATTCATGGCAGTCTAGAGTTTCAGTCTACATTAAAGGAACGGGGGATGACAATGCACTCAATTAGGCTGAGTCTCATCAGCAAGATCTTGCAAAGGGAATGGAAAACTCTGGCTTGTGATAAAACCACCTCAACACTGCTTCATCTGTTAAAAAACAATTCTAGAAGTGTTTTTAAAATAACCCAACACTTTTATTCTACATTTCTGAATTGTTTCCGCTGTTGTGGTTTTATTCATTAGCTGCTGGGGCCAGAATCAGCGTGACAAAGGCTGCAGGATTCATGTTTCAGCCGTGTTACCAAAACCTTCCAAGAACAGATAAGAGCGTATTGACCGCTTCAGGAACAGGAATGTGCAGATAAGACAGGATGTGCATGTTCTGCCAATGTCCTTTGCAGACAGTCAACTCTAAACTGGATGATTTCTCTAATGACGCACCTTGACTATGTTTACAATACAGTCTTGTGGAAAAAAAATTAGCGACTGTTGGTTTTTAAGAAAAGGTAGCATTACAGGCAACGAATACACAACAGCTACAGTAATGTTTGTCTTAAATGTGCACTGGGCAGAGTCCTTAAACTGATCTTATTGCAAATATCCAAGGCCTGCTCTAAAAACCATAACAGTCTGAACATTTTAAATGCAAATTTGTCTTATTTATCTGGTTGCAACCCAGTGAGTAGAATCCAATAACTCACCAGATTAAAGGATATACAGGATTATATAGCAGAAGGTAATTGCAATTAACTAATATCTGGATGGCATTTAAACACATATTGTATTATTTCAATGAGATGAGACAGAATAATATTTACATTGCTATGAGCATTTTCTGTTTACAGAAATGGAATTTACAGTTCAGTAAGGTATGCAGGCATTACATCAAGAATGAGATGAGACCATTTAAAGTCTTGTGAATTATTGATATAAATTCATTTTGTTTTGTTTCATGCACCGGCGCTTCTTGCAGTGGCACCAGAAGAGCAGTGCAGTTTATATCAAGAGAAAAAAAAGAAGAGGAAAGAGCAAATGTGAAATGGTGTAATTTATTCACAATTGCTTTGAAATTCTATCTGAATTGTCTCATTATTATTCACGCATTAGAAAAATGGTCCGAAACACGACAGCATGGGTAAATAGATGCAGAGCTTGGAAAACAGGTAATTTGACTGCAGTATTCATGGCCATTATTAAACAAATGTTATATTGCTTTTGGGTAAATCCGTTGATTTTATTTAATTTATCATTGTTTTCATGATAGCAAGGTAAGTAATACCACTTGTTTCTAATGCTCTGAAATGAACAAAACAGGTGTAAATTGATGCTGCATGGAATTACATTGTTTCAACAGAAGTTGGTTAGTTGAACGTCCAGAGAGTTTCATGAAGAATCTGCATACACTTCTTATTAATGGAGTTTTACATACAATATCAATGCTTAGAATGTAGCATTCCCGTTAAAATCTGCTTTCACTGAGTCACTATGCAAGAAGAGATTGTTCTGTGATGAAAAATCTTGGATGAGTATTCGTTTGAGACTAACAGTAAAACTGAAAGGAAATTCACAGATTCAGTATAGGAATAGCAGATGAGACTATGAAAGCTAATACTTCGAAATTGCCTAAAAACTGCAATAAATTGTGCTGCCTACTGAAATTGTTAAGCCAACAATAAACAGGTAGAATGGAATATCAAAACCTCATTGCATAGTGTGTCATCTTTCTTTAATGAGGCATTCCTTCAACCTTTTACCTCTTAACACCTTTGGTGATCTTACATTATGTACCTGTAAGATATTCAATGTTTTCTTCTGGAGATTAAGCCTATTGGAAGTATGAAATCTTAGCAATGTACTGTGTAAGGTAATGATGCCAGAATTAAGTGGCGAAAAGCTTGGTACAGGTTCAGAAGATGATTTTGAGTGAATAGCTATAAATTCTACTAATTTATTTCAGAAGGGACTTCTCATATATACCCTCAAATATTTAAGACGCTTTGTACTATTTCTCAGGAATCCGTATCTTCTCAAAGTGCTTTTTTGTTTTCACTTGAAGGCAGCATGGACTTAAAACAATACTGCAGGGAATGTACCGTTCCATAAAGCACATAAGGATGGCAGGATCCGGGAGACACAAGGCATAGAAAATTGTCGAAAATGATTAGGTGGTACAACACATACTGCTCTTGAGTCATAAGTTCCATTTATGATGACTTCTACTTCCAATAGATAGGATATTAAAAAAGGCAATAAAAATGAAGTTACATGAATAAATTTCCAGAAATGAGTGGAGTTCCACCAGTGATCGTCTGTGCGCTGGTAGAGGTAGAAGAATGGGGATGTTATGAGCAGGGCAGCAGTCACTACAACAAATGAGCCTCAATGCGGAGCCAGTGGAGTCCTTGGCGAACGTAACGAACCAGATTGGTCATACTGCTGTGTTGTGTTAAGGGTCCCATCACTGAGTCCAGGTCTACAAAGAATTCTGCAATACACAGGAAACAGAAGTTACTGTTTTGGGCAATGGTACAGAAATACATGGATTACCATGATTTCACACACAGTAGCAGCAGTGCATTTTGTGAGTTCCTATGACCTTGTGCACATGAGTACATGGGCAGTAGGAAAGAACTAAACAAAGGCAACAAAACATATAAACAGGTCAAATTAGACTCTCCATGCTGGAAGCAAACCCCAGCGTGGTATGACTGCTTGCTACAATGATATTCGCTTTCAGTCAGCAGCCTAGGCTGTGACAATGAACTGTGGCACTTCCTTTTCCATGCTGCACTTTCTCCTGGGCATGAAGAACTAGTCTGCATCTTAAAAATCCTTCTTGCTCTTTCTCCTAGCCTCCCATTTCTGCTTCTCCCATTGCACCAGTTTTGGTCATTTGCTCATTCTGTCACAGCTTCAGGCTCCAGAGGACGTGTTTGGAGAAGAAAGAGAGGAGGAAGAGGAGAGGGGGAACAGGGCAGAAAAACAGCAACTAGGAGATAGGAACCTCAAAGGGGAAAGAGGAGATGGGAAAGGCCCCTGGGATTTGCTGCTGGGAAGGATTAACAAGAAATCACCCAACAGAGAGCCACAGGTAGAAAGAACACATAGGTTGAGAGAACAAAGTATACGGTGTGCTGGATGTTCTCTGGGTGAAAAGCTAATCCTGTTATGGTCAACAAACGCTTCCTAACTGCTTTCAGTGGAGAACTGATATTTGTCCTCTATTGTCTCACAGAATTTTGCTCACCAGGGCTCAGGCATTCCCACACATGCAAAATTTACACTATATTTAGGAGAGTGAGAGCCTAGTCTCAGTTAAAGGCCTTTCAGAGTCAGATAACAACCAACAATCACAACAATGGCTCAGACCTTGCATTCTCACCCTATCTACAATCCAATGTGAGGCACGCAGCCAACTAACGCTGCATTGGCTGCTGGTCTGGAGAGCAGATGCCAGGTACAAAACCATTATCAATATTTTCTTCAGCAAGTGAGTGCTGCTTTGAGGTTTTCTATCCAAGTATTGACAGCCTGACCCTGGTCAGCATGAAAGCTACAGTACTATCACAGCACAAAGTGATTTGGCTGGAGGCAAGCATATAATGAAAGCTTAGAGCTATCACCAGTTGTGTTAAGATGCTGCAGCTAGCAGTTACTCTTCATCTTCCTTCCTCTGTCTTTTATTCCCCTCCTCCAGTGTGAAATCAATAAAGTTAAGGAGTGAAAAAACTTGCTGTCTTGCTTGCATTCTAGTTACCTCATTGTGGGCTCAAATAAATAATAATAAGTTTTAACACTGAGAATTCACCTTAAAGCTTAATTTTGGTTTAACAACCTGAAAATATTTCTTAAAAAAAGCTACAGGCACTGAAGCCACTTATTAAACTCATGTGAAAGAACAGGCCTTTATCACTACAGAGCTGACAGTTTTCTACTGTAGACAAAAAGCGCTGCCGTCTTCGGAAGCTTTAAAAAAATATCTCTTTTGGTAAAGTCAGCTGAGAGTTTGATGGTGTGAATGGTGAAGAACTCTCTCGGCGATCCACCATGAAGCAGTACATTGGTCGGCTTGGGGAAGTTTGTCATTTTGCCTGCAGATACAGGTTTCATGACAAATGCCATCTATTTTCCCACACATTCTAAGCTCCACGGACATGGGGAAATTCAACCAGAGGTACACAGCAGTATGTTCCCGCTTTTCTTTTCAAACCACATCGGCTTGGCAGGTCATAGTTCTGCTGCTCTTCCCCTTGCTATGCCTTTTTATTTTAATGGCACATCTTTTGTCAAGCTGACAAGAAAGGCTTCTGTCTCCTGCTCTGAGCCAGTTGGACATGAGTCAAGTCCAAACTGGGAGTGTGGCATACTTAGAGGAACACAAAACCTAAGCTGACAGCCATGCACATGGGGAGGCTTCAGAGCTCCCATAATGTGGCGGAGATCTCTTGTGTCTGCACGGACATGACCAAAGAAACATCTGTGACAGCAGTAAGACCCAGAAGTAAAGGCTATTAGATGTTACAATGACGGGGCCACATTTTTATTTGAACTATGTTAGCTCATCAGGCACATGTCCTTGGGCAAGACAACCCCCGTGAATTCAGAAGACGACAGAAACAATGAGAGCTGAGCACAAAAAAAAAAAAAAAAAAAAAAAAAAAAAAGAAAGTGACTAGATCTGTTTTTTTGACAGAAAATTCATTTCCCATTTAAATGTTTGCTTTTTCTCCCCTCTCCCCTTCCGTCCCACACCTCCCTCCCCCCCGCCTTTTTTTGGAGGACACTGACTGGGGACCATTCTTACTTCCAGGAAACAAGAAATCTCCTTTTTTTTTTTTTTTTTTTTTTTTTTTTTAAGATGTACTGACTGACTAAACACCCCTAAATCAGAAACCAAGAGATTTGTTCTTTACTTGGGCCTCAAGGCAGAGTCTGAGGTTTGCACCTGTCCTGTTTGCTTTCCTGAGACATGTTGAACGCTCAGTCCCCAGGCCAGCGAACCAGAGCTTGTGCATGGCAACAGCCGGTCCAGCTGGATAAGGTGGATTACTTACAGCAATGCGATAACCAGTGAGTCCTGTCACAGCCAGCAAGATATTGGGGTTTTGAATGATGTGAGAGATTCAGGTGACAAGTACTAAACATCATTACAGGTAGAGTTCATCAAATTCTGTAATATTTTTCATGTAATAATGTCTTAGATATAACCTTCTCCAAATGAAATCTGTCATGTGATAGATATGCCTATCACAGCAGTTCACATATATTTTTATTACAGCATGCATTTTTCAAACTGCAGTTTAATTGTGTTTAAGTATGCAACTTTAAATCTAGTATTTAATTAGAAATGAGGTATATTTTCAGATGTAAAGACAGACACACTGTAGCACATATGAAACTCTGATCTCTCTCCAATGGATTATAACACTTAAATGAAATTTGAAGTAACACGAACTTTCCATTCACTGTAACAAGGCTGCAGGTTGTGAAACAAGATATGAAGGAACAGGGCACAACCCTAGACATCTTGCCCATGTGAGAAACTCTTATTTATTCATCCAATCCCACTAAAGTCAAGGGACTGCTCATCTGAATAAAGATTACTTCTATGTGGCTTTGAAGAATTGGGCTTATCTGATTGTAAATCAAAAGGAGAACAAAGAAGAGTGTTGAGGGAGAAAAGCAGAAAGAGCCAGCAGGTTTTTTCTCATCCAGCTCTAGGACTGATAACAGCAGTGCCTGGGTACATTTTCTGTCTGTTGGCTGAATGCCTGAGCTATTTTGATTCAATACCAAGCAGAACATTTAACAACTCCACAACACACAGGGCTAATTACAAGCCTATCACCATCTTTCTCCTATCAGAGCATCCTTCTGCATTCCCACCATAATATTCTTCAGTACATTTGACAGGGAATCACTTTCATACTTTGTGAAAATGGATGCAAATATGGAAAAAATCCAAAACATTACTAAATTAACCAGTGCGAACAAAGGCAAGAAGTAGTGGGGAGGACTGGACAGAACGTCAGTCCTCACCTGGGGATTGATCATTATGACCCACCATTCAGACATAAAAACCTGTAAATCTCAAGCTTGCTTTCTCTAACTCAGTGGAAATTTGCCACTGACATTAATGAGACTAAGATCAAACTGCATACAGCAAGCTCGTTTGTCAGGGGAAGTCAGCCATCTGAAATCCTGGTATAATTTAAGAGAATGAGCCAATTCATGACGAGAATATTTCCCAGTTAGGCTCTGTACCTCCAGTGTCAAAGAAAGCTTTGTCAATGATTTCTGTAAGCCCATGGCTGGAATCTGAATAATTACGTTATCACGGGGCAGCTCACAGATGGCCAATAATGGCCAAATCTGTCCTGTAGTTACACCTCTGCAACTCCACTATACTCAATATAACCTACTCTCAAACTGCTTGGCAAAACTCTTTTGAAATAACTGCAGTAAAGACTTACATTTTGATGTTAGGAATAAGTAAGTAGATTTGCAATCCAAAATAGGAAAGCCAAGGTTGTGTTTTTCAGTAGGCATGTCCTAACCAGACTCCTTGCATAAATATAACATCTAATGTTTGCTTTACCATCCCAACCAGCATTTTAATAGTCTTAAACTGGTTGACAGAGCAGTCTGAAAATAACCTCAGTGCTCTATGAGAAGCTGAAACTGTGAATGAATTTGCAGACTCAAAAGCTCTCATCACTTGGGGCTCATGTTTGCTAAATTATTTGCCAGCTGCTCTGATAACCCCACGTTCAGCTTGTTACACATCTCCCCTCTGTGCTTGACAAGAGAAGATATGCCTTGGCTACAGTGACCAGCAAGCAGATTTGGTCTGTTCGCTCAAGCTGTCACAGTTGTGTTCTTAGATGTGGTGGTTCTGGGTCCAGCTCCAAATAAGACCTATGAGAACAGAAAGCAAGCTAAAGCAGATAAGCCAGAGCAGACAAGGAAGAAGCATGCAGGGCACCTTTATTCTCCTTAGTCAGCTTGTCAGCCATGTCCCAGTGCTCATAGCTTCGCAGGACGTTGTTGGTGATGTTGACGTGGCTGGCAGCCATGTGGTGGATGCGCTGAGGGATGGTGATGGTCCCCGCTGAGGAGGAGCCAGCGGTGCCCGCGCTGCCTCCAGCAGAGCTAACAGGGGATGGACTCAGGGACATGGGCGATGGTGTTTCTGTGCTCCTGCAAGAGAAAAAGGGAGAGTGAGTCCCCTTTGTGCACACTGCCATCCTAAATGCACTTGAAAAACCAACTCTGCACCCCAGCAAGGCGAGAATGTGCAATAGGATCTCCTGGTTTTATGAGAGAGGAGAGCTTATAAACTGGGACTGATTGAAAATAAAAAGGGATTTAATTCTCCCTACAAATGAAGGTGTTATTTAAAAAAAAAACAACACATGTATCTATCATAAAAATAGAGTAATCTTTCAGAGAAAGAAATATCTCATAGCTGCAATGATTTTTCTACCTGCTGCCAGAAGCTGCTATGGCAGTTAGAAAACGCTCAATGTGCAATATTGGCTTATTATTAAAGCACTTTGTGGAAACCACAATGACAGTTTGCCCCAAATGCAGTCACCACAGTAAGTAAAGTGCGAGTCTTAAAAGCACCCTGCAGAGCAGTGTTAGGAGCTAAGGGTACTGCAGGATTATGAATATCTCTATAGGATTCTTTAAGACTGGCTATGGAGATTTGGGCCTAATTGCCTACAGTTCATCTGCACAAGTTTATACAGAGCAGTGTTTTAAGTTCCCTACTTAGAGCAGTACTAATGTTCTAATATAGATTTTCCTTTAATTCCAGCACCTACTGGCTGCAGGCAGCGTGGAGGCCGGCACAGCAAGCTCACATTTAGAGCTGTGCTGGGCTGAATGCTCACATACAGCTATTCTCCTTGAAAACTGGTTTCAGCAAACAAGATCAAGGGTTCCAAAAATCTCTCCTCTTGCACCCATTTGGAAGCACTTACCAAAACAAATGCATTCGATTTACTACGGAGCACACATGAAATGCAGGGTCAAGATGCTCCTGCTGCTCTCTGCATGAAGCAAAGACCCCAAAACTCTCTGGGCATGGGTGAGCTCCCTCTCTGGAGCTGCAGCCATCGATGTACAACAGCATACCTCTCACTCAGGCTTGCTACGGTCCTGATCCAAACCCCAGGGTAGAAAGGTTCCTCTTGGCTTTATGAGCCACCAACAATCATCCTAACCATAAAGCCCAGGCACAGACCTGCCGTGCTGACACCCTGCAGGGACAGCGCTGGGCTAACAGGTATTTACAGCAACAGATCTTGCTGCAGATTTTCCTGCAGTGCCCTGCTATTCCCAGTGCTCAACAACAGACTCCTCAGGATGTGATACATCCTTTTTCCAGAGCTGGAGAACAAGTTAATTCAGCAGCCAGTAGCTTTTAACACAGCTTATGTGTTACGGTTTAAGCATGTCCTACGGCACAAATGCTTTATTTTTAAGTCTCAAAGCATCCTGGTTACTTGACATGCCACAGCGTCTTTAATGCACAGAAGAACTGAACTATACTCAATTAGGTCTGGGAGCAGTTAAAAATCATAAGAATCTGAGGGGACTGGGAGTATTTTGTTTGAGCCTCTTACAACGAGCTGACGCACTTCTGCCAAATAAAGCACATTGTTCATTGGATTTACCCTGTTGTGCACAGCCATTATTACTGTGGCGAGTCTATTAAATCTCTCTATTTTTTGCTTTGTGTCGCTAGAGGTGGGAAACATTTCTGTAATGAAACCAGGGAAAACTTGTTTCATTGCCAGCCTGGAACTCAGGCCAACTTCATGGAGGTTCACAATCCTTTCAAAGAAAAGTGGCCAGAAATTCCAGTAAACCAAGTTGAGATTTTTGCTAGTTCGAAATCCTGAGCCAGACAACACTTCATGGCAATAGGTAAGTTTTGCTTTGTTCAGAATAAGATTTAAGAATATCCTGCTGTCTCCTCATCTCAAACCAGGCCACTGATCTGCCTCCAGTGGTGCCACATCCTGACGGTGTTTGGTCACTCCTGTGAGGCGTGTGGCTTCTCCTCCCATCTGGTAGAAAAGCGCAGAAGAATAAGAAGAAACTGTAGAGCCAGCAGCCCTGGGGAAGGCAGAGTGTATGCTCCCAGTGGGAGCATCAGGCCTAGAGCCACACACTAAAATATTTCAAAATATCTAAGACAGTATTTTCCTTCAAGCAAAATGATGGAATTTCTGGTTTTGCACTGATTCCGAATAAAGTTTGTATGAAACTTTCAATTCTTTGTGAGCCCCACTACAGTTGTATTATTTTGTTTACTCATTTAGTTGCTCAGAAATGCCTAACAGTCATTTCTTCTCATGAATCACCAGGAAGAGCCCATTAACGAAAATAATTTTTACCTAGAATTCAGCCTGCTCAAACAAAGAAAGAATGAAAGGTCAAGTCCTCCTCCTTTGTTTTATCTGTATGTGTGGCCAGGAGAAAGGAGCAGTAGAAGCGTGTGCCAGATGGCAATAGTTGTCACAAGCTGTAGGCAAGGTTGCAGCAGCAACACACCTTCATTGACCAGCAGACCATAACCGCATTACTCTGGTTTCACATTTCAGGCGAGGGTGTTAGTATAGAGCCTCTGATAATTGGTTGACTAAGTGCCCTCACATTTTCACCACTATTACGCCTCCAGTTTTATTAAACTGCACTTATCATATATCAATGAAAAATTCATCGGTCTTACGTTACTGAACGAATCAGTGAAAAATCACTGCAATGAAGGTTAACTTTAGTTTGGCTTCCTGAAATGACATGGTTCTTGCTAGCTAATTAACAGATATTTTTATGGCCTTCATTTGGCTGGAGAAGCAAACCGTTAAAGAATTCAGCACAGACTCACCATGGCTGCTTTCAGACTTATGAGGAACAAAGAGGAAGGTGTGTTTCACCTCTCCCTTCCCACCCACCTTGGATCACTCACATGGGTAACTAATTTAGCACAGTGGGAACTTCTCATCCCCACAAGCCAAAGGCAGCTATATTGACCATTAACCTTTAAGATCAATTCTGTAGCCTGCTGGATATTTGAAACATACCCGTAGCTCCTAAACCACTGTGTCATGGCCTTGCCTTTGCCTTTAAAGGCACCCAAGCATTTCCCCCCCATCTTGGAAACACTTGCTCCCGGATAGAAGTATTTAGCAGAAAATACTCACTTTCCATTGCCGCCCCAAGGTGAGGGGGCCTGTGAGGCTTTTGAAGAGTTCTGCAAGTACAAAACCAAAATGTAAATAAAAGAGATTCAAGTAGGATGAAGTACATGAATACTGATGATTAAAGGTCCCACACGGCCTAGTTTAGCTGCAAGAGCTGCAGTGCATGTAGCAGAACAGCAACCCTACACATTGGTCTCATAATCAAGCAGCCAGTGGATGACTGGTAGGTTCCAGCCAGTAGCATGAAAGTCACTTGATGAACAAGAGAATGCAGTGAAGCCCCAGCAAAAACAAAGGCAATTTAGAAAGAATTGGTTTAATTACTATTTAAACTTATTCTATAAAGTAAGCTCTTCAGAGTGCAAATGACTTCTTGTCTTTAGGGAGACCTGCAGTCATTTAATTGGAAACAAAAAGAATTCTTGTTGATGCCTTACCAAAATGCAGTTCCCCCAGGTTACTAGGGAAGTTGTCTTGGGATTCAGACAGTAGGAGAAACAAAATTTCTACATGAGCAACTGCTTGAATGTTCTTGTTTTTATGTATTTTATTTGCATGAATGGACTTTCCTTACCTGCTTAGTCAATTTGACTCTCACATCTGTATAGCATCTTGTACAACTCTCTACAAAGACTGCAAAGCAACAACTGAGCCCAGATTTTTTCCAGCCTTGCTCAGACTGGATAGTACTGCTCTTAATTCCCATAAAAACACTAGTTTTACGGCAGAAGCCATCTATGCGTGCTCTCTGACAACAACTTGTTGTTGTTGTTGTTTTGTTGTTGAGGTCCCTTGCAAAAAGGTCAGCAGCAGTGAAAATTCAGACAAATTTCACCAATTCTCTGCAAAGAATTACCATTGTTACTACAAGATTCATCTGATTCCCATAGTTGCTATGTTCCATGTGGGGCACAGAGATTCAGTGGAGCTCAGGAACATGCAGCTGACTCTGAGAGTAAACTCCTATCCCTGATTTCTAAATTATAGCTGAACTTGCCAAAAACTATTGACCAAAGCAGAAAACACTGCCCAAACTTAACAGTGCCGCCTGTACAGCACACCACTGCACGTCATTAAAGACGTGAGCATGAACTGGAACATTCTCTGCAGAGCACATATAATGTATATTTTTGCCACCAGCACATATGCAAGAAGCAGGCAGATCCTAAACTGCCCTGGAAAGTCTTCAGAGATGAAGAAGCAGCTTTGAGATTAGATTCTGCCATTTGGCGATTGTTTCTCACAGTATCTGGAGTAAGTATCTCAAGACTAGACCTTGATGAGAGGTACTTATTTGACAATTATACCAAGGACTACTGACAACAAATTTTCAAAGAAGTTAAGCATTTTCCTGAAATTCATAGGTGAAACAAAAGAAATGATGTCACTTCTGCTGATTTTACAAAATTTGATTTCAATTTTAAGCAGTTATGCTTTGACTATATTTTAATCCAAATTGTTTCTGAATTTCAAAACATTTTTTATGATCGAAAAGTTATTTTGAAACATCTAACTGGAAATTAATCAGAACCAGCTCTGCCCACAAATGGTTTCAATTTGAACAAAGTGGCAGTTGTGAGGAAAAACAGAAAAAACAATTCTATCAAAATATTAATCTCCGGCTCTGCTGTAAGCACTGGGCTGTTTTTCACAATTAAAATTGTGCAAAACTTTGAATAACAATTCCATTAAAACAGTTAATCCATTTAACTTATATTAAAGGGTCTTGCTGGCGAGCACAGAGAACATTGCGCAGCAATACAAAACCAATATGTATTTAATAGCTCCCATTCTTGTCTTTTCTCCTTGTATGCATTCACTACAAAAAGATCCTGAATATATAATCTGTATACACTCAAAAGCTATTTCTAGCAAACAAGTTGCAGTGGCCCATAACATACATCCAGCAACATCACCTGAAATACTCAGCTACAATTAGAAAGCCTGAAAACAGCTTTGGGGGCATTTTTTTAATTACTTTTTAATTTTTTTCCTCTTCTGGTCTTATGCTGGGAGAAGAAATATGTTCTTCATTGTATATATGCTCCTTACTTCGCACAGCTAGAGAATGTAAAGTGATTTTAAGGGAAAAGAGAATCACATCCCCCTTCCCTCATCAACCCTTCCTTTGTTTTTAACAAATCATTCCTGTTTGCTGATAAGGTCTAATAATCATTTTTTTAAGAGACAACCTATATCTATCCTGGACAAAATCTGAAATGAAAGGAATGCATTTCATGAAATGCTGAAGCTATCAACACGTCTGGTTCAAATATTATTTGCTGCACAAACTCCCGATTGAAAACTCACTGAAGACAACACAAGAACCCCCAATGATTTCAAGACATCCTCCAGGCAGAAGGTCAGAAGTTCTGTTACTGAATTACCAAGATACATAGACACAGTCAAGTGTCTATGTATCACACATAGACCAACAGTCAAGTCAGGGCTGAATGGCGGCTGGTAGCAAGTTCATAGTGGAGTTCTACAGCCGAACGACCATTTCATTTACATGAAAATGTTAAAGCTGCATTGTTAGGAGATTTAGCAGTTTGCAGTACTAGTACATCAAAGCCTGGGCCAAGGAGGCTGAAAAAAAACCAAAAAAGACGGATGGGCTGCCATAGCAGCACAACAAGACAATAACAGAATAGTACGTAGTAACCAAGTACAAGAATAAATGCGTGCTTCAAACTGCATTAACTAGCAAAATATACATATCAGAACCTTGGGAGAAATGAAGAAAGATTCTGTTTCATAATTTAGAGAAAGTGAGAACTTGTACTTATGCTGGATAAACAGCAGTTGACAAAGTAGAGGAAAACATCACTAAGTCAGAACAGTCATTTGCTCTTCACTCTTTCAAGGCAAAGGAAAACATTCAAGACAGATATGGCTATCTGAAGTTCCTCATAAACAGGTAGTGCTAAAGGCAGCTCCTATTGAGGCCGAGCTTTAAGGCAGCACGCAGACTTGTGCTGGAGATAGCTGAACCCAGCTAAAGAAGAGTCCAAAAAAATCTGAGAGTCTGCAATAAGCTTCAGAACACCCACCTGAATTTAAAATCTAAATTTAACTAAGTAAAGCCTAAAGAACTGCTTTATTATGGTTTTCCGGGGGGTCATTGCATAATCACTTACACATCAAAGTCCCAAAAGTATCTGTTTCCTTTACAAAATCTTGCATAAACATTACACGGAATTGAGAATAACGTTATTTTAGTAAAGTTACTGAGTATGGTCTTTTGAATCAAGTGACTAATCCAAAATCCCTCAAATCACTTCTGTCCCCTACAGCCACCCTCCCTACGTTTCCCAGGGGAGAGGTTAAATGGGAGACCTTTAAGTCATGCAGTTACACTGTGAGAGCTCACAGTGCCAGTATGAATTTCATTTCATACCAATAAATTAAACAGAGTAAAGATTACCTTAAAATATTCCATCAGAGATCTGGAGTACTTCATAGCATGGTCCTTCTTTAGTTTAAACATTCTCAAGTAGAGAAGTGATAAGCATCGGTAGCTATGGTAATTAGGAAAGGATTATGTTAATTCCATTGCTTAATGAAACTTATAAACTGAAGGTAAAAAAAAAAGAAAGGTAAAAAAGCTGGCCTATATTTTGTGGTTTCTGTTCTAAGGTTAGATTTTGAAACATAAGCAAATGGAAGGAAAAAAAAAGGTCAAAAGCATTAAAATCTGATCTTGATAAGAATATAAATTAGAAGAATAAATGTTTAGTCAGCTGCTGAAGAAATCCATTAGTTATCCTTTAATAGTTTAATGGAAAACAAGAATAATGATCTTCCGTAAGCTGCTTAAGTAATTCAGTACTTTTAAAGTCCTCCTCAAGATTTCAGCTGCTTCTCATTGTCACAGTGGGACTTACCATAAAACTGCTAGTTTCTTGTCCCCTTCTGTGGCAGAAGAGCCTGTGAAATTCTTGAGCCTCATTGCATACCTTGTGAGAAAGGTAAGGAGAGAAGAAACACATGTTCAGATGTTTCTAGAAATACTAGCAACACACTGAAAAGTAACAGATGCACAAAGGTATGGTTCCCAACCTCAACAGCCTATGATCACGTTGTTCTGCAATGGTAAGATGATGCAAAATTCAACAGAAAGCACTGCTTAAAATCAGGAGGGCTGAAGTAAATCATCAACCCACTTTCAGGGCCAACGAAGTGAACTGTTGTTGGGCATATCACTGATGTGGAGTCCTGCAAACACCTGTGATGACTGTTGGACAGAAGCATAAGATCTTGTCCCTCTATGTACTGAAGAGTAAAGTAATACGGAAAAACATTTTACATATTATATTTCGGGCTTGAATGATGCCTTCAAAATCCTTTTCTTAAGTGCTATTTCAGAGCTTTTAGTATATATTATATATATATATATATATTTTTCTATGTACTGTATATGGAAAATGGTGTTCATAGAATTTTCCATGAATGACCCGGGTTGAAAAGGGCCTCAAAGATCATCGAGTCTCAACCCCCCTGCTGAGTGCAGGGTCTCCAACCACTAGACCAGGCTGCCCAGAGCCTGTGTTAAATACAGGAAAGGTCACACTCATAGTTTTTTAAGTTCTTAAATCCATTAATTTACAAGTCTTGTAAACTTTGTCTCCTCTCTCTATTTAACTGCATTTGTCCAGCATTTGGACGATCAAAGACTGAGAAGGTCTGCCTCCTCTCCTTTCCCTCTCTTTCTTTTTTCTTTAACTGAGCACTTTCCATGCCATGCATTTAGTCTCTTGAAAATCAATTCATCACATAAACTCATTGTTCTGAGCCCTAATGCAATTTCACAGGTACTTGTGTTAGAATAAGTAATAGGGTTCAGTGTTGCGTAAGAAAGTTTTAAGGTATCCAGGCAATCTTGATGAGTTCTCATTTACAAGGAGGTAATGGAGTGCAGGCAGGCAGTGCTGCTCTCACTCTGCCTTCCTCCCACCACCCCCATCATCAGCCCCCAGGCTGCAGCTGTAGCACAACACATGATGTGCTTCCTCCATGTCCTATCTCACCTGCTTTTTGGTATTGTTGCTCTAGTCATACTGAACAAATCCAGTCAAACACAGAGTTGTATGTCTCTTCAGGATTTTCAGTATTACATAAAGGATTTTAGCATTACCATTAGTCAAAAGACCTTTGAACGTCACACCTCTGATATTCCCAATTTCTTTGATGCTCTGCTTGCTTTGACAAATAGACATCTGATGCAGATACTCAGGTCAGACACAGATAATGCAAAAAGGAAAAAAATGGGCCTCCAGGAGAGGGAGGAGTGAAAGTGAGAAAAATCTTTCACAGCCCACAGTAAAAATCTATGTTAATGTTATGAGCTATGTTACAAAAGCACATGTGCACTGCTGCATGCTTCCTTTGTGCATTGAGCATGCACTGTAGCTTACAAGAGCTGTGTATTTGTCCCTAGAGGTTACTGAACTGGAACCAGCCTGCTGCTCAGCTGGGCAATCACCTTTTTTCCAGGTCTGTCCACTGGTGCAAATTAAATGGTCAAATCAGTTTAACCTCTGCCTACAAGATGCTGCATGCACAAATTTGTGAACAAAGCTCCATCTTTGATTGTAGGTGGTGGTGTTCACCTCACTTGACTGGAGCTACTTAGAAATTGGAGGTCCTCTAACGAACTCCTAGTGATTCCTCTACAGTCAGAAGCAGTTCAAGAAGCAGACCAGGAGCAGAGCAGGTGCTGCTTCCATGCCAAGGTCTATCTATAGTGCAGCCCTCAGCAGGCCAGGAGCTGCGAGGAAGCCCTGATGTGGGGCAGATGAAGGCAGTGGGGCCACAGGTGCTGCTGAGGGTCGTCTGCACCACAGTACAGCCATGGACTCAGCTGACTCCATCCCACACCGGTGCTGTAGGTGGAGGGGAACTGCAAGTATCACCCATTTGTGAGCTGCTCCTGGAGCAGCCGCGCACATGTTGTGGCTCTTGAATCCAGGTCTACTTCTGAACAGACAGACCGCTGGGTTGAGGAACAAGATTTTCAACTGCGCTGTGTGGTTTCCTCAAAAAAAATGAAAATAAATGTGGTGTCCTGTGAAGAACTGCTCACTTCTTTAAAGTGAGCTTGCCCTGCTGTAGTTGCGTAGTTCAGCACACAAGGTAATGAACTATCTGCTGTCAGAGTGCAGGGGGAGTTCCAGCACAGGGAGGCAGATTTTCTTAATTCTACCGCTCCTGAGGATTTAACTCGGATCCTAAACATTGAATGAACATCACTTTTTGTTGAGTTATCTCTTTGACTTTCTTCCTCTCTTTAAGAAGTATAGAATGTAATAATGTTTTAAAATACTGAACAGGCATATTATTTACCTGAGAGTAAGAGCTTCTTAAAATTTGATATATTTTATAACGTAAATACCTACTCATTCAAAATGTAAAACATGCATTATTTTTGACAGCCTATAATAGCTAATCTGGCATATTGAAGTCCTGCATGCCAAAAAAACACCTTTGTTCTATCAAGAAGCAAACATTTCAAGGTCTGATTTGCCTCCTTCTCTACCTCTTGTGTATCCTGCCAGTAATTACACTGATATTAATGATGAAATTCCCAGCATACGCTGGGGAAAGCAAAGGTGCATCACAGCGAAGAAGAAAAGTGCTGTTGTTCTACTTACAGGTAAATTGAATCCTACTTGATTTCACTTTGATAATTTGCATAGGTAAAGCAAAGAAAACCTGAGTTACTCAGGAGACTATCATTTCTATGGAGCACACACTATGAAGCAGATACAGGTAACAGTAGCAGATTTTCATACACTGATTTGGGCATTTTTATTAGTAAGTAAAAGCTCTCTCATCTGTATTCTAGCCTATAAGTCTACAAAACTGTATTAAAACGAATTCATCTGGATCACATTCCTTTATCATTAAAAAGTATACTTTTTTAATGCAATACACGCAAAAAGCTCCAGCTTTGGATACGATTTTAAGTGCCAGGTTTCAGCCCCTCCCCCCCCCCTTTTTTTTAACAATCAAGTTGTAAACCTCTAAAAACAAGGTTTGTAACGGGAATCCTGATAGACTTACTTTAGTGTTCTGAATTATAAAACTACACCTTTTAAAAGACAAGTGTCATTGCCAAACAGTGAAATTACTATACTTTACTTCCACCCACTACATTTCAATTTTAATTTTATGAATATTGCAAATTATAACACTCACATTATAACCTCTAAAGGGGATAATTTATAAAAGCAGTGTCCATCAATTATAAATTTTCCATGACATTAATAAAATGGCAAGAACTAATTATGATGACTTCTGAGATGAAGATGCTTTGGACAAATCATTAATACGCTGAAATGATATTTTTTAAAACATAGCAGGTTCTAATTACAACTGAAATGAGCTTATGAAAATGATCACAGAAAGGACATTAACCTGATGAGTTCCACAGTCTCTGAGTACATGGTGTATGGAGATTTAGCTTCTAATGGATCTCGCTCCATAGCGTTCCCACACTCGATGAAGGACAGGGCAGCATCAGCATAATTCACTGCTTTGCCGAACTTCTCCAGCTGAAATGGGAATGACATCATCAAGAAAATCCTTCAGCTTTAATTCTAATGCAGACAGATCGTAATACAAAGCAAAATCAGCATTAGGATGAAAGCAAAGCATTGTCACAAGTTAAGGGTGAATGCATACAAGAGGTGAAAGCCAGGACTATCTTTATACCAAATCTTTTCAGCTGATATATGTCCAGGGACTGCACAGGGGAAAGCCAACTGACTTCCACGGATTTACAGAGGTGATGAGCAAATCCATATTGCTCTTCAATATATGAACTAAGTTTGTGTGCCACTATGCAATGGTTAAGCAACAGCTCTGAGCCATTTGTCAGCTGTCACAATTTGTGGTGACTGTTGACGGAAAAAAAAAAACCTTCATCATTTATGTGGTGATTGAAAGAGGGGAAGAAAGAAAAAGGAGAAAATATAGCACTGCTAAATATTTTATTTTACTAGGATTTTACTGCAAAAGGTTTTAGCTCTCATAATGGTTGTGATTAAACTGACTTAGACATACTGATTTCTTTTTTATGTGTAATGAATATTATATATGACATTTTTATAGTAAGTATTTTATAATAGTATTTAACATTTTCCATTTTTGATAGCTGGATGTAAGAATTCTACTATGTGGCATCTGACAGAAGAGACCCAATATCCTCTAAGTCATTTAAAAAATTTCTTTGGATGTCTTTATCAAAATATTTTGATGCATCTGCTGATGTTTCTCATTCATGAAACGGAAGCTTATCATACCAATATATTAAGCAGAACATTTAATACTGGTTCTAGGTAACAGCACTTCCGGCTTTGTGGCTACTCCGCTTAACTACTTCCTTCTGCATTCCTGGAACGTTTTAATTTCAAGTTCTGCACTTGCACACTGATTACATTCAAAGCCTTTGTACAACTGATAGGCATTACGTGGATGATTAAAAAAGGGGAAACATTTCTACAGGTTTTCCCTGTACTCCGCTGTCCACTCCTCAGCATACACTGCAACGTCCTTGGTTCAGGTCTTCCAAAGAAAACATGTGTAGTACAAAAGGAAGAAGTTGGCTGTGAGCAGATGGAGTATTTACACACAGTTTGAGACAGAAATGGGATTCCCCCCTGTACTTCGCTCCACACTGACTCCAGTGGAGTAGGTGGAATTCCTCCAGCTCATCATAGCACAGCCGGGAACAGAGCAAGGTCTCCAAGACCTCTTCCATAAGGCACAGTTAGTGGACGCTGCAACATGTCCAAATCAGCTGATTCCTTACTGCTGTGCCGGACAAGGATAGGTTTTCAGGGGGTTGCTCCCATGATGCATAATACTGTGTCCTTCACCAGAGATTTCTATGCCACACAAGCTCAGACACAGCACTGCCACACATCTCATTTACATTTGGTGACATATTCTGAAGTCACGTGCATTATCTTTCCGACCACTGCGACACAGCTTTCATTTCTGCCTGTTCTTTGTCATATCAGCACCAAGTAACCAGAAGCAATTGTTTCCGCAGGACAAGTAACGCTACAGGTTTTCACAGCAAATGTGTTACATGGAGATAATTTGAGTGCAGCTGTATCGGGTGGGTGGGTGGAGGGGGAAAGGTTGAGACCTAAATAGTGGAAAGCAAAAAGCAGATTGTTTGTGGGTATTTGTGTCTGCCAACAAGTTGTATCGTAGCGGCTGGCCCCACATTCCCGTAGGAGCACTCAGGGTGCCAAACTGCATGTGACAGGAGAGGCCTGCCCGCAGCTAGCGGCACGACGTGCTCTGCCTGCTCCTCTTAGTTCTGCTTGAGAAACACCACTAATTCCACAAGGCATAGTCAAAGGTAAGAGGATGGAAGACAGGTCAACATTTTCGGAGCAAATCAGGCTGTGGAGGGAAGCGGATTGACATAGCATGTCGAGATCGTCAGGAGCCTGAGCCTGTAAATATTTGCTAGCGTGAAGCAGGCAGCCCTGTGCCAGGGCCACGCGTGCTTTTTCTAAAGGCCAGCCAGCTGAAGGAGGTGCTGCCAGGCCACTCCCGCACCCTCCAGGCAGGTCTGCAGCCCTGGGTGCCCCCCACCCCCTGTGAATGGGCACCTTGGGAGGGACAGCTGCTGCCTTGGTGACAGTTGTGGTGGGCCACCAAGAACCTGCACCCAAGTCCCACAGACAACACACTTGATAACACTGCCTCGAGTCAAAAGGGAGAGCTGGAGCGGGCAGCTTGGCGCATCAAATCTACTTGACTCTTTCAGCTCATCAATGGCAGAGAGAGAGCAGTGGTTTTATTTTTTAACTTTTAAAATGTAGCATTTATTTTATTTTTTGACAAGCATTTATTTCCAGGTACAAAAATCTCTGATGTAGAATGACACCATGTGCACGCACAAAACTACCCAAATAATCAGTGAGAGGTGAATAATCACACAAATTACAACTGAAAAAGAGTTGGAGGGATGAAATGAATGGCCACACCCCATTTTAGACATCTTAGTTTAAATAAATAGATAGATGAACCAAGTTCCACTTAGCCTGCATAAATGAGCTGCTGTTCTCCACTCTGCATGGCATAGAGGGGCAAAGACCTTACTACAAATGAATGACTATTAAAGGCACTTCAGTGTTAGCAATACACTGGACCGAACCAAATATAGCTGTAATCCACCAGAATTGCAATCTATCAGATTAGGTAGTTCTATCAAAATCAAAACACTTTGCAAAATTAGGTCAGTTTAACTGCAATTTAATCTGGGGCAAAGTGAGAGCAAAAGCTTTCCCAGCACTGAACTACCTCATTGCAAGATTTTTGGTAAAAAAAAATTGTGTTCACTCTTCATTTACCAGCCTAATAGCATGCAATAAAAATGAATACACTAGTTAAAAATCAATTCCTGTAAATTTTAAACAACTGGATTTTAAATATCAAATACTTTCGCCAAATGATAATGCAATTTGCCTTTTTTAGCTTTCTGTTATGTAGTATTTCAATGCTTTTGTTTTGGGCTCAAAGCAAGTATAAAGACAAATTTCAAAAACACATCATCTTTTATGATATTATCTTAGATCCTTCCCACAGCATGATTGTTGCTACTCCCCAGAAGAGAGACCAGCTATTGTAAGAAGTTAATTTCAGGATGAATGATGTGTTAAAGCCTAGGAATGATGCTCGGGCTTTGGCTTGTTGCGGGCAGTGTGTTTACAGAGTACTGTCTGAAGCATATTTTAGTCCATAGCAGGGTTCCTTTGGTTTCTGAGGCTTTAGGCAAGATTAAGAATTCAAATTTTTGTAATACTCAGCTCCATAGTGGAAAGGGACAAAAAAACCTTGAAAACTTACCAATGCATCTGCTTTATGCTTGAGCTTCTTAGCTTCTTGCATATAATAATCTGCGTTGTGAAGCCTAAAGAGACAAAATCAATTATTTCAAGTCTTTGTTTTCATACAGTTAGACAAACACAGTTTGAGAAAAGTGCTGACTGCCTCCAAGAACAATTTAGATATATATACCCACTTATCTCTTTCAGTCTTACCCTGATATTAATCTGAAACTGCCATAGGAAAAGATTTGATGAGTGACCAGAATGCAAAATAACTAGCTGTGGAAACTGGCCACCCAAAGGAGCCATTAATGTCTGCTGAACAGAGGAAAAGGAAAAATATTTTAAACTAATTAAAAAAATAAAGAAGAATTACTGTGAGCCAACATTCATGATCTGAAAACATTTATCAGCAGAGACTTCATTAATCAGTGATAACAGTTCATTTGTAAAGATTAAAACTGTATATGCCATTCTGCAGCACCGTCCACACATGTGCCCAATGCTAGCATTATAATTAAAGATACTTTCTTTCACTGGGAGCTCTACTTTACAAAAATCCCAAGTACCCAATATGCAACTTGCACAGAGAGATCTAATAGTACTCACACATCATCAAATGTGATTTTAGGTCTTCTGGGCTCAGAATTCCCATTGGAAAGAGTTGGCATTGCAGACCAGATGTCTGTTTCTAGATGGCTGGTATCAAGAAGAGTGTTGGCTGTTGGTGCATTGTGGGTTTCTTCCTCCTGGAAAAAAATAACTGGTATTATTTCTTCATAATTCAAAACATACAGATGAACAAAAAAAGCTAAGGTACAAAGCTGCATGCATATATACCCAACTACATCCACGAAACCTCACGAAATCATCTTCCATCCTTTATAACGTGACCCCATTAGAATAATTAGGCATTATGACTCCAGCACTGACCTCTCACCTGAACGCACTTCCCTGTGCTCCAAGGTGAAAGTCAGCCTGGACAACACAGTGCTACTGACGAGACACTCATTAAAGCCAAGTTGGGCTGAAGGGCTGGAAGGAAGCTCAGTTTGAGGTGGATCACACTAACGTAACTGTTTTTCTGCAGAATTAGTGGATAACTATAAGGTGGATGAGAAGTCTGCTCAGATTTCAGCAAGGAACAGTTTCCTCATCTTTATTATACAGAACAGAGAGAAGAATGAAAAGCAGAAGTTGGGAGTTGTGACTTTGCATTGATTGAAAATAGATGCATAACAGTAGCATTTAAATCAGGCAATTGCAACTTTCAACCAGATAAACTGAATTATGGATGAACCAAAGAACTAGTAAAAGAATTCTAGCATATTTTAGAGTACAAAAATATTTTAGAAGGCAAATATTTGGGGGATGAAAATAATAGATAAAGCAAAGATAAATCTGACTGGACGTGCTGGGAGTGAGAGGAAGGGGCCCTGCTCTTTACATAGCATAGTTTATCTGCTGACATACGCAGTTCATTTTGGCATTGATTTCACTTGAAGGCATGTGTATTACTCTCGCAGCTTGAAGTGACACAATAATATCAGAAAGCAACAGGGCTGAATGAATAACGTGAAGCGATTTGTCACCTATGTTCCAATGCAACTTCTGAGTTTTGCTATAACAGTGCATGGCAACAACATCTCACAAGGTGGCGAACTGTGAAAAAAGGGGCTACACATGTCCTTTTTTGTGGAAGAATTCTCTTCCTGTCTTAATTCTGACAGTCATACTAAGATACAGTTTGATTCTGAGAGATTTGAAATTCTAGTGGGAGAATTATTTTCTAAAATAGGCCAGAAAACTGAGATTTCCCTCTTTTCTGTAAAAGTAGATGGCCAACTGATGTAAATTCTACTTTTCTTTTTAGTCATTTTACTACGCAGCTTCTAGCTTTGTTTCTTTTTCACGTACATTTAGTAAGAAATCATCTAAATCTTGTGAAAGGCAAGAAAGCATTGTCCATGTAAAGCTGTTTAGTGGGGAGCTGGTCCTAACAGAATGATGTTTTTATTGGAAAAAAAAGACCATTTGCATACAAAAGTTATGTAGATGAGGTGCAAATACGCCTTAATTCTAGAAGCTGAGAGCCTGCAAACCTGTGAGAAGACATTTCGGTTTTCAGTGTGCTATGAACAGGTTAAATTTTTATTGTCTGTTTAGTTTAGTCCATAATATTTGGCATAACTTAATTTTACTCTAGAATTTGTAGTAATTATTCACATGAACTATACCAGTATTCTTGACACTTTATTTGAAAACTGTGTGTGTTGTATCTACAGAGTTGGGAGAATGGTTACAGCCAGTCAGTGGGCACAAAGTCTGTCCTGTGAAGCTCAGGGTGTTGCAGGGAGTAATACACTACGTGAAGTAGATGCCTAATGCTGACTGAAAAATGGAACTTCCAAGAGTCACTTATGCACACTCTGAATGGATCCACTCCTTGTTGCTCTAGAGCAGGACTACATAAGGATTTAAAAATAGGTACTAGAGAAAACAAAACAGAACAAAACAAAACCCAGAATAAAGCTAAGTTAATTTTGTTTTGTCTTGTTCACTTCCAGCAACTGAGGTCTGTTACTTACACAGATTCCTTTGGGGTTAGAAGAGGATTTATTTTCATTCTTTCTGTGTTTGGAAACTAAGGAGGAAGAGCTGCTGGTCTGAGAGGTGTTTGCGATGTTGGTCTCTTGGCTGAAGGAGCTGTTGTCACTGCTGTGCCGCCGGTGCACAGGCTCATCCAAGAGGGGGGACAATGGAGGAGGGAAGAGCTTCTCTTCTCTTTTCTTTGCCATCTTCTTCACCGAGTTACTGCTGCTCCTGGGACACAGATAAGAATCAGTTGCGTTTCAAGAACTGCGGTTTCTCCTCCGTAGCGCAAAGCTCTAGATTTTATTTAATAAAAAGCCAGCTCTGCCCTTAAATATGTGCTGCGATCCCCCATGTCCTAGGAGCAAAGTCAAAAGGAGACAGGCACTGAAAACTGAAGAGCTATCCCTGCTGTTTCAATGGCTGAAGAAGCCTCCTGCTTTGGAGGACAACTTGCAGTGCATTAGTATAAACTGCATCCACTTTAAATGCTAATTTGAGTCAGTCTTCATTTGAGAGGTCATAGAGGTTCTGACTCAGCAAAGTGCTGAAAAGTTTTATGCACAGGGTTAGTATACTTGACACCAAGTATAGCTATTTATGTATTTAACATTAAGAATCTTTTAAAGAGGTAGATTAGGGCTCACATAAGCAACCCCTGCAAAAACACATAATAGCACATGCCTTGTGAACAAAAAATAATAATTTATAACAACTACAAAATGATAACCATAACAATAACAAGATAATAATTATTTGACCTCTAGAATAAAACCAGTGTTCAACACTATATTAAAATGATACATCGTTGCTGGCAAAAGCCCTTGAGCAAATACTGGCTGATGAATTGAACGTGATTCAGAAAATGAATGTGGTTTTGACATGAAAGCTCAAGTAATGTGATAATCCATTGTCTGTTTTATGTACAGAAATTGTTAGCTGGCTACAAATGGCAGCTGTGATACACAGTAAAAACAACAAAAAAAACCATGCTAGACCTTTCTCCCCTCAAATCCATCAAGACAAAAAAAAAACCACAGAACTATGCTGACTGATCAACATATTAATCTACCATAGATTTTTGTTTTAGGTACTGTTCTAATTCAGTCAATGAAGACAACCTGAATTTTAATCTTTTGTTAGACATCTAATAGTGCAGTACACAATCATTCACTTTTCATGATTATTGACTAAAATTTCAATAACAAATTAAGTCAACAAGAATTTATGTTTCATTCCTAGTTGCTTTCAGTCAGTGTCAGGAATTATAGATTTACTTTGCTTTAAAGTAACCAGCAAAAGAGAAGAATCAACCCATGTTTCCCTACTCTTCATTCAACATACATTCCAGACTCTTTTGCATTTTCACCAACAGCATCAGTACCTACATCTGCTTTGGTTATTCCTCTACTTTGGGCCTTTAGTGGTACAAAAATATTTCCGCCTTTCTGTTTTCATAACAGAGAGATATCACACAAAACCCCTATGTTTCAGGTTTTATAGCTCTTCTACTCAAAACTCTTTCAGTTCAATTGGAGCCGAGTTAAAAATAACTTATTTGAAATTCTCTAATATTACAGATCTTCAGACTGAAGAAATAAAATCAGCACAGAATTCATATTGCCTTGTAGCAGGGCAGGTATGGATGCTTTCCTGCTTGGAAAACACATGGGCCTGAAGATCAAAGGAAAGCAATCAGATCAGAGGAGATGGGCAATTCTTTGAGAAGACTGATTTTATGCACATGTGGTCCTGCAAATGTACTCCAAAAAGTTCTCACTCAAAGCCCATCTGCTAGCTTTCTTACCACCAAAGGGTATTTTGGAACTCAGACAAGTCACCACTGCTATAGTAAAATAATACTATGAACTTTTTCCAGACCAAAGTTTTCCAAAAGAAAGCAAATGCTGCTCCAAGAAAGCATACATGTGTTATTGGATTGTACAGAGGTAAAGCAGACACAACTAATGAAATACCCAGGAGTAGAATTGAAATTCTCTGCCTCTCAATCCAGTGGACTACCCTGAGCATGCTGTTCAGCGTATAAAGAATGGGAGCACAGGGTGATGTGGTTCTAATTACCCTGCACAAAGAGGAATGTGGAGCTCTCTTCCACTCTGGTACAGCTTTGGGAAGGGAATAGCAACTAAGCCTGACAGATCTACCTCAAAAGTCCCTGAAGGAAAATGGAAGGTGAGCCATTGGCTAAATCCACTGTAGAAACCACTAGCAAGGTTTCTCAGTACATCTTTGCCCGTTTCCAGGCCTAAAGCAAGACTCTGGCACTTGCATAGGGTGCTGCATGGGGAAATTTAAGCACATACACAGCAAGTGAAACAACATTTCTCATGTTCTCTTGATTCCAAGTGGAGATGGAGGGATTAAGAGAGCAGCACAAGAAAAAAATGAAGAAGGCTGCAAGTACCTTCTCTAAACAACAGGGCTCTGAGCACCCTGGTCATGGCATAGGTGTCCCTGTTCATTGCAGGGGAGTTGGACCATATGACCTTTAAGGGTCCCTTCCAACTCAAATGATTCTATGATTCTACGTATACGTTCCAGAAGAGAAATTATATTCAGAGACCTCCCTTTTGGGCACTACTTAAAACTTCGTCTGTTCACTTCAGCTTTCTGTTCAAGCACAAGATGGAGCAAACCAAGATACAGAAGTCAGTCATTCTGTGGTGAGAAGACATAACTACAGCTGAAAGGACTCTTGAGGATGTATTTTTTCTGCATGACACAAATTCAAAACCCAACAAAAATACTTAATGGTTATATATTTTTTTTCCCGTTGCCCACTTAATCCTGTACATTTACAGGATTCACAGGAATTACACTGATTATTTAGCAATGTTACCTCCCTCAGATTTACACCAAAGCATTTACCTTAACAATAACCTCCATGAAATAGGTTGTTACCAGCAGCTAACCAGATTGTCACTTTGCTTTGAGCTGTTAATGGGCTAAGAAACTAGTATTTGATTGCAGTAATCACTAATTCTGAATGAATTTATTGCAATAATTAACAAGACTCGATGGTTTAATTGGCCGACATGATTGTTAGTTGAACTATATTTAAAATCTACGGAGAAACACAATAAAAGTGCAAGGAAAAAAACACAAGCAGAACTGATGGTCTTCTGGTTGCAAGGTTTAATCTTTGTGTCGGAGAAGGCCAATTACCAAGGAACAAGAGGACTCCGTCTGCTTTTTTTTTTCAGCCTGATTTCTTTTAGGGCAGAAAGCAAGCAAGCAGGCAACACGAGGTCAGTGTGTGAAGGAGAATTTCCATCTACTCTAACAATTCAATCTGCTTTTCTTTACCCTTTCTTTAACTACTCGTTGTGGTATGCAGTGGTAGCTCTGGCCTATTAGTGAGACAAAAGCCATTGTCTGTGCCAATCACTTGGCTTTCTTTCCTTTGCCTCTACTCTCCTTGTCCACAATGAAATGCTGCACATTGACGGTGTATCTGATTTTCTGCAGGGGGTTAGCAGGGAAAGGTCACTCCCGCATTAGCTTGGACCATATGGCAGCAACTGAATGAAGCTGAAGTCATTGTCATAGATGTAGAAGGCTGCCTCTGCCATGAATGAACTGCAACAAATGCCGTCGTGACTATCCAAGGGATCAGCTAATATATGTTGCCAAGTACAGGTGCATCTTTAACTAAAGGTCAAACAAAAGTGAACAGGATATCTTGAAAATCAGCCTGAAACGTTTGCTCCAGACGTACGTCTAGCATGCCTGCTAGATGGTGGGCATGCTTCCCCGGTACGATTATAGTCTGATATTCAGACTTGCAGCTTGCATCAGCACATAACTCTCTGTGTTATTACAAACTGCCAAATGTTGTCAAATAGTGCTCTGTCTGGATTCTATCTGCCGATCAGGTATTCAGATATAAACATATTCAGCAGCACACAGAATTAATGCTTAAATTAAAATTGCTCTGGCAATCAAGTAAATACACAAGCGATCCTCTGCTGCAAAGTGGGCAGCTGATCTGACAAAAATCCAGCCTCACAGCAGTGTTTCAAGTAATTACTACGAATTGCTTGGGCACAAAATAGAATCCTTTATTCCTGCATATGCTTTGAAATATTAAAATACCGTGACGATTGTTTGAACAATTATATTTTGAGTGTGACATCAGATTTATGAAAAAGCATGAGCCCCAGACTGTGTAAGGGAAGGAACAAGAAATAACTAGTTGCTTGTACAATGATTACATAAAACAAAATGGTTATCCAGTTGTGCAAATGGCTTTTAAGTTCATAACGGATCATCTGAAACTTCTACACTAGAATTGTACATGTAGTCATAGGAATTGGTAGAAATTAGGCATGTAATTGTCTATATTAGACATGTAACTCTTTAAAACTTAATTGTGCATCCTTGCTGCTTTACTGAGCCCACATATTTGATGTGAGAGATGAAAGATATTTAAATACCTAAACCATAGATAGTCAGCTAGTGGGAGCTACAAAAGCATAGGTGTGCCTATCTTCCACCGACTCTTTCTTGAACGCCTCCATATTTTACTCCAGAGTTCATGGTCTTTCTGTCAAAACATTCCTGCATCTATAATAGAGCCCAGCAAGAGTCTCTGAAGTCTGCCTTGGGGTACTTAGTTTGCTGGCACAGGAGCCATTCAAATGTCGAGACCTACAGATCTTCCCAAGGAGAGAATCCACCATGAGACATCACACCTTCATGGATGAACATCATCTTCTGCTCTAGCCAAATCATCCTTATTTCTCTAAATCCTTTTGTAGAGAGCTCTGAATGAAAATGTAGGACCTTTGGGAGCAAGGAAGGTTTATACAGCAAAGCCTTTCTTTCAGCCTTTCACCACTGAAGTGTTATTTTCCCTCGTGCCTTTAAACAGAGCATAGTTTTAGCTTCTCCTTTCTTCTGCCTCCCCTTAAAATTCTGCTTAACCCTGTGGAAAACAGAACTACTCCTGACTGCTTAAAAGCAACCTGGGGCTCTCCAGAAATTTGTTGTCATGCAGTTCAGTCAGCTCCCTAATCTTCTGGGAAATATGTTGATCGATATTCACAGAAGCACATCAGAGGGAGTTGGAGACCTGAATTATCAAATAATACTGCATTTGTTTTAAATGAACTCAGAAGACACTAATAATAAATGTTGTGCGATCCAGGTCTCTGCAGCTCAAGTCAGAACACTTCGTTTCAAAACTTGAGGCAAATGAGAGGAAAAGGTAGCATATCAAAATAAATACTGACAGATACTAACATGTAGAAATAACTACTGATGGACACAATTATATTTTTACAGAGAATACCAAAGGCTTGAAAGCTCTGAGGAATCAAATTAATGACCTGGAAAACAAGCTCAAATTAAGAAACATCAGGTTGGGGGTGGATCCCTTGGGCTTGCTGGAGACAAGAATAGAAAAATTTTTTTAATGGATTGTGGAGGTGTTGGGGATGGATAATCCTTATTGTCTCTGCAATATATCTCTACTCATTGTATTTCTAGCAACGACAGTCAGGCAACACCCATCATGATGTTTATCAAATGTGCAACATATTACAGATCAGACTGTTACTTTCAAATCATCTGCCTTTTCCAGACTCCAACTCCGATGTTCTCAGTGGTACAATATGGGGTTAGTTCAAGGACTGAAGTTCATCTGTAATTACACCAGTATAAACAAAACAATGCTCAACCTTCTTTATGGGTTTTAAAATCTGTGTACTGTCTCATAAATGATTTTTGAACTTTATCTAAATTTAGACACGAAAACAATCAAATTGTTTTCAGAAGCACATTGTGCATTTGATTCTTTGCTTGTCCTACTGCAAAGCAGAAAGCAATGCCTCTTCTGAAAAGAAAAAAAGCACAAAATTGATGACAGAAGGGAACTGGGTTCTTTCGTTATTTATAGAATGTTAATCTTCTGATTATTATAATCAGAATCATTATTTACGTGGTGCCTGTTTGATGAAACATTCCAGCCATCTCTCAAAGACACTGAAAGGCACAAATGACTTGATTATGTCTGCTGAAACACAATGCATGTGTCTAAATCATTTAGGGTCTTACCTCTGGCATTTCTGTATACACAGTTAAAGAATAAAAGCCACTGAAATAAATGGCAAAGTCATTATTTCATTCAAGAAAACTGAGAATTATCTCTTAAGAAAACAGTTAAAAAACATATATTTTCCTGTCAATCAAATAGAGCCTACTCTGGCTCCACTGTGGTGAAGGATGATGGAGGCAAGAAAGAACCTTTAAAGAATGCAGTATGGTGAAAGAAGAGTAATTCTGGGCTGTGGTGGGACTCCGATTTCCTGTGAGCCATCAGAAGGCTGGCTGGAACTCATCCAAAACCACGCGGACCCTCTTTCTATGAGATGGGAATAGTGACACCACTTATGCTTTCCCATTTAGCTCTGCAGCAAAGACGTTTGTTGAATAACACTGTGAAATCCCTCATGAAGGTTATGAGAGAAAAATAACTTACTCTTTAGTATTGGTTAATCTGTGATTCGGTATTGGAGAGATACATGGTGGGAGCAAGCATGAAGCTGAAGGGTCCTCCAGGCGCTGCTTCTTGGATTCAACAAAGGTTTCCAGGTTTTCTGACTGTTTTAACAAAAAATGTAGAACTTGAAAGATCAAACATCTATGCATAGCTTCACCTACTGTTAGGAGCTGCTCAGGAATCTCAGTACATTTCCTTTATAGAAACAGCGGTTGAAACACTGATCTAAGAGAAGTGAAAGTCACCTGAAATCAGGGTTAAACATGCTCCAAACACATAAGTTATATAACCAGTGACATAGCCAGATAATTAGGAAGCAAAATACCTCATATGCCTTAATTATCTTCTTTAGTGCACTGGAATTTAATTAATAATTCAGATGGACTGACTTGATAGCACCAAATCTTACTCAAGTATATAGCTTTTATTCATTTACTTTATGGAAGTCCAAGGGTAAAATTCCTTGAGTAAGTATTCCTCACAGGACTGAAAGACTACAGGACTGAGCTCTAAGGAGGCAGTCATTAACAGCGATAGCTGGTGTAAAATTCGCTTTGAAAGATTCCGTGGTGCATGACTTCTGTGCCTGAACTGGGACGATACAAGCAAAGCTGATTACTGCTCTATCACTGGAACCTTCAGAGCATCCTTCAAGCCTGCTAGTAGATGGCTAAAGTAAATCTTTTAATAGCATGATTCAGAATCCAAATCAGGCTCTGCCTACTCTGTTTTAACTGTTAATGCCATTGTAATTTGTTTGTTTCCTCTTGGGTAGCGCTGAACAATCATTACGAAGCTGAACAGGCTGTTTCAGAGTGTAGCTTATGTTTGTGCAATCCCAGAGTGAGGTACCTCAGAATGTTCCTTTGTGATTCACAATTCCAGCTAATGAAATTCTGAGGTTCCATTTTATTTTTTTTCCTTGGGAGCTCTAAGTTTAGTTGCCAGTACCATACTCTTGCTTTAGCCATCATACTGACACTCCACTGTGACCTAGCAAGAATTCTTTTTTTTTCTGCTTAATTAATATACACCCTATTGAACATACATATAAACACTGAGATTTATACATCCCTTTCCTCTTTATTCTTTTCTCCTTCCTTCTTACCCCTCTGCCTTTCGTGTACAGCTAGAATATACACTGAATAAAAACCTGCTGAGTTTACTCATGTGATTATTTCCACTTAATTCAACAGGGAAGGAGCCAGTGCAGTGACTCATGTAGGCAGGGTGCAGACCCTGTGTCTGCCTGGCATTGTCTGTGTTTTTCACGTATTAACTCTCTTGTATCACTGGACTGCTCAAACTCAGCATTTCAATGCCATTCAGAAGTCCGCTAGAACAGACAGCTGAAGTCACATTCATAATGATTTATAAAATTTGGGGTATAAAAAATATGCGATGATAACTTCTCACAAAGAGACCAGAGCACAACCACTTCAGTTGCAAAAAAAACCACCAACAACACACACACACACAAAAAAAAAACTACAAAAAATCATTTATGATATAAAACTCCAGTTTCTTTTCTGAGAACACATTTAGTTTGAAGAGCACTGTCATATCCTACAAGATAGGATACCCTTGGGCATAAATAACATAAACACATGATAGAACATAATGCCTTAAGTCAAAACATATTTGCTTTTCCAGGTAGCTTCATACAGAGCAGCTAGTTAGGCAAATGACATGTCTGTGAATCACATTCATTTGTGCAACAAAACAATATAAAGACTAAATTCACCAGGAGCATAAGTAAGCACCATTTCATAGACTTTAATGAAGTTATGCCTGTTTAAGCAAGTGGTGAAAGCGCATTAATTCTGCCGACAACAAAATCTTGCCTTCCAAACAGAAGTCACATTTTCTGAATATGGATGAACCCTTAGCACTTGTCATGGGGAATCCTTCTGCAGACTGCAGAACACTGCAAGTTAGTGTGCAGAGAGCAAACACAGTGAAAAACCCTGCACAATAAATCTGAAAAAAACACCAACCAGCTTTGATCATTGATTTTGGCAGCTGGTGTTCGTTTTCTTTTTTACTAATTTCTTACGTTAATTTGTAATGTACAGGTAACTGTTTGTCCTTTGCACAAATAATAAAGCCTTAGCGGTATCATGCCTCCTTACAGTCCTGCTGCAGGTCAGTGAGGAGTCAGTGATTGCAGTCCTGACCTCATGGAAGCAAAGAAATACAGTGTTTTCTTCTGAATGACGAAAATTACTTACCTTGTGTTTCCTCTTGGATTTTGTGGATGTTTTTTCAGCTGCTGGGGTAGGGGACTCTCGAGATGGTCGTCTGTGTTTCACATTTGCCTCTCTTGGTTCAGTTTTCACAGATGTGGTCTCAAAAGGCTCTTGTCCAGGTATCCTAGAGAGTAAACTAAGGTCTATTTTCACCCAAAGAGATTTGAGTTCTTCATATTCTCTCAGTGGGGACAGAAGTTCATTTTGTACAATTGGGATAGGAGAAAAGAGCTGCTCCTCCAAGTCATTGCTCGTCTGGTCGATGGATGTGTTGCTGCCATTGCTAGTTAAGCTACTTACACTGAGGATGTTACTGCCAGAGTCCTTCACTTTGATGCCGTTGGCTGGTCCACTACAAGCTGGCAATATCTTAGCTTGCAGGCTCTCCTCCTGATCTGTATTTGAGTCAGAAGTGGATGAATCAGTTTCAATAAATTCCCGGGACTTGGGGACAATTTTGCTGGGGCCTCTGTACTTTTTCTTCTCCGAAGTGAGACCTGTGCTTGTTCGAGGCTCTTTCCTTGGGGCGGTCTTGCCAACTGCTGCTTTAGTTCGAACCTTTGGCTGCTCGAGGGGTTCCTGTGTGTCTTTTTCTTTGGGAGTGTTGCTGGTATTATTTGGTTTGGGCCAGTTATACTCTTCTACACTGGAAGTCCTTTCTACCTTTTTGGGTTGCTTTTTCCCAGTAGTCCTTTGTGCAGTTGGCTCATTATGAGCTGGCGACTTCTGCTTGGAGCTTTTTGCCTCTGGGGTTTTCTGGGCAACCCGCGGTTTGGCTTTCTCTCGGATGGGACTGAGGATCGCCCGGTCTTTGGAATCGGTTGGGGGCAGGCTGTTGTTGAGCTTCCCTTTGTTTTGCCCTTCGGCCTGCTGGCTGCTCTGCGGCTGGGAGCTGGTCTCACTGTGAGGCTCATTTTGATTGCTGATGATGGTCTTGTTGTGGGGGTTCACTTTATTTAGCCACTTATCCAGCTGCCATTTGTTTGTTGAGGGGGGTTCAGGCTGCAGTGTGAAGAACAACAAGGAACAAGTTTCAGACAGAAGCAATGCTTTTCCCTTTAAGTGAGGATGTTTTTAATGCACCTTTTTTATTTCAGTCAACTAGTGGTGACTGCTAGTTTTATGGGAGCATTTATGGAGTATTTATGGTTAATTAGGCTTCCTTATCTGGTTTACAATGTGGCCCTGGAGAAATTTAATACAACTAAAAAGTTTAGCTGGTCCCTCAAGATACAGTTTCGTCATGTTGCCTTTCCTTAGCCCCAGCTGAATACTGTGTCAATAAAATCTTCTCTAGCTACTGGCAGAAATCTAAATATTTCTTTAAAGCAATTCAAATGTAGGCCAGAAGGATTCTTCCAAAACCTAGAATTAGTATGTGGGTCATATGAGTAAAACTGTAGAAGGAGAAAAAAAGTCAACAGCATCAAACCACACAGAGCTCTGACATTTTCCTCCCTCTGAGCCCCTGCCAGGGAGGTGCTGTGAGCATGGCCGTACCTCCGGCGTGGCACTGCGTGACTCCTCGTTGCACTCGCTGTCACTGGAGCTGCTCTCGCTGTCGGAGTCAGACTCAGAGCTGCTCTCGGACTCGCTGGAGCTCCCGGAGCCGCCGCTGGAATGGGTTAAGCCAGCTGCATGTGCCACCGGCACCGGCAGGCCGCTGTGGGGAGAAGATCCCCTCTGGTTAGTATGCTGCTTGTCGACCAGATTTTAAAGTCTTGGGTTGTGGGAGGCACCCGAAGAACCCTGCTCACACCGACTGCCCTCAGCATCAGCTCCCGCTCTCTCAGTGCAGACCCAACGGGCGCTCCGGCAGACACGTCTCCATGTAGGGACCAAGGAGACAGCTGGCTTTGCGCTCCATGCAGCATGCTGATAGTGGTGTTAATAACATCATGATCATCATCACCCTCAAGTGAGAAACACTTTAGTATCACAAACTTGAGCCTATTAGCCCAATAACTGCAAAAACTAACAATCACACTTAAATCATTTATTAATGAAATCATGCTTTCCACATTTTTTTGCTGGTTCATTTATAATTTATGATCAAGGAAAGGACAGCAGGCAACTAATATTGGACAGAGCGTTTTAAAAATTAATTTTAATGAATACTTTTGCACCGCGGTGTATAAAAACTACATACTTTTGACAACTCTCCAGGGAACGCCCAAGAATTTTTTATTTATAGCTGTTTTTTTTCCTCTCAGAAGAAAGATTGCTTTATGATAATGCGGTGAGAAAATGGTGATCATGCTGAAAGTAAGTCTCTGTGAAATCTATTTTTCTGTGTGTTCGACTGTCCTCCAAGATTTATTTATTAGCACTGTGCTGTGTCTCATTGTTTTTCCTCAGCATTTATTTCTATACTTAGAGACTGGATGATCCCAGTTTTCAGAGCTACAGAAATCTTCCAGTCTGAGTCTTTATACACTCACCTTTAATTTTTTATTTTATTTCATTTTGCCAGAGAGATAACCATAAGGTTTTGTGTCTCTTCAGCTGATCTATACAGAGACTTTTTGATGATTGATTTTAAATTTGTGAAGCTGGCAAAGCAAAGTGTTTGAAAATTGACACCATTTGCTAGTATTCTTATGGATATTCAATACCTTGCTTTAATGTATCATCTGCTGTGTGTTTCCCATATTGAGTGATCCAGAGAAGCCCTGAAGTTATAACACTTCTTTCCCTGCATTTCTATCTGCTTTTCTACTGTTCTCTGAAAAGGATTCACATAAGCCAGGCACACGCACATCTTCACCTTTCAAGCTGAGATGCTATGTGCATCAAGATGCCCTCTTAAATAACACTGTAAGCAAGAAAATGGGAGCTGGAAAAGCCAGAAAGAACTGATGTTTGATCCTGCTCCACTACAGTCTTCTGAAGTATTGCCATTGGCTTCCATGACAATAATATATGGTCTTTAATTTTCTTCTTAAGCTAAGCTACTTTCTTTCTCTCCCTGCTTGTTGGTAAACCGATCCCTTACACTGTGGTTGGTAACATAACTGTCTCTTTGAGCATTACAAGGGCCCTGCAGTGCCCATTGCCAAAAACAGCTTGGTGCTTCAGGGTGAATAAATGAAACAAAATTACTCACTCGGGTAATTGCAACAGATCACTAACTTCATTGCTCATTAAGTGCATATACTTTTTTTTTCTTCTTTTAGAGGCTCTTCACTCAACTGACTGGGGAGATCTAGTTGCCAAATTTCAATAGGAAGTAACAGATAAATCTAAAGAACACGGGCATTTCCAAGAGTATTTTGTATAATTAAACAAATTTTTAAAAAAGTCTTAAAATTTGTATTTGATTTCAATTTTTAGAAACCATTTCAGCACTTTTCTTTTTTTAACCCTCCCATTCAATGAAGCACAATAAAATGTAGGGAAGTAAGGTTTTCACTTTTATTTATTTATTTATTTTTTGTAAACAGAACAGTGGAGTAAAATTGAGTGTGTTTGTGGGGGAGTTTGACTTTCAATATCTATCTTGTAATTCTGCTCTTAGATTTTCTGTTTTGAAAACACTGAAAGTAGATGAAAATTGAGTTTTCTTATTTTATTACAATTGTTTGCAAGAAGGAGTAAAAATAATAGAAAAAATATTCAAGGATTTCCAGTCTGATAGGAACATGCTTCACTTCTAAAATACCAGAATGGAGCACCAACCTTAAAACAATATGCCACTCACTGCTATCAGAACAAAGAATTTTGTTCCAGCCACCTGTGGGAATTGAATGAACCTTTGTAGCAGGGCGCATAAACCTGCACCAGCCTCTTGTGCTGACAAATCACCTTGTCTGGAAGCAGTTTTGCCAGGCAACCCCCCATACACAGGCATGTATGTGGGTCTGCTCACGCCTACTTGTGCAGACATGCCTAATAAAATCCTCTGTTGTCAGTGCTTGCAAATTTGCTCTCATTAAGATCACTAATTTAAAGAATATCACCTCAGAATGGATCAAAAAAGCAAAGGGCAGTACCCCAGCAGCTAAGGCCCAGACCTTTCCAGCCTTTAATTACAGCCTACGTCTTTCAGCGCTCTGGAAGAGAATTGTCACTGTAGCTGGGATGTGCTTACAGAAAACACCAGGAGTTGTACTGCAGCAGATTGCACTGTCTGACAAAGAGCTCAAAGGGCAAGACTAAAATCATGGGAATAGATGGCAGCTCCAACCAGGCCTTATTTTCTCTTTTTCTGCACACCAGTGTCAGAAAAAGTTACCATATGCCAAGGATTACCGAGTAAGATAGCTCAGCAAGCTTGCAGGAACCAGACAGACTCAAAATAATGTTTTTCATACAAAGCACAATGAGGTCATATTTGTCTTTCATCTAGGATAATAAAATTACGCCTTGGCTACATCAGGCAGCTTCATGCTGCAGACAGCATTGTTGATCAACATATTTAAAGCAGAAGCATTCACTTTTCGTCATGCAGTTTGAGTTGGGAGTAACACTGTTTGTACGCATCACAAAGCAACCAGATGAGACCCCAAGCACCTTTCCTAGCATCTCACAACGCTAAAAACAGAAAGCTCTTGCATGCAGCTACATGCACAATCAGCTTCTAATAATGCGATTCAGCAGAACAGAAGAAAACATACAGAACTTTCACATACAAATGCATGGAAAACAAATACATCCTTGCTTCCAAGAAAATGAGTTTAGTGGAGAGATTCTGTTTTGCTGTTGTTTGTTTGTTTAATCTTTTAGTTCAGAACAACAGCTTCCTTTGCACTCTTCTCAAACACCTCCTCAGCTTTAAAGTTGCTTTAAAAGATGCTCTGATAGATTCTGCAAATGTGCATTCAAGCAGCTGTTATACAAATAAACTGAGCTTCTTCACAGAAGTACCAACTACGTGAACTCCAGGTTGCCTCTGTAAAAGACTTTCAAAGCAAGCTTTGTTGTGTTGCTAAGATCCAGACAAGGAATGCCAGCCTGGACAAGGTTTAAAATGGATTTAAAGCATTTTATCATCAGACACAGGTCCTCAGAGTGACTAAAGGGGGCAGGAAACATTCGTATTTGAAACTCTTGAATTTTTATTTCCCAGCAGGAGATGAGCATTCATATTGTTCCTCGGTGTTTGAGTGGACAATGTTTTTATTTCATTTGAACTGAAAAAAAAATTAATAAAAACAATGCTGCACAATGGAACACAGTATTGTTTGAGTAAATAACACTTAGAAGAAAGCCAGTTCATTATTATCACTTGAGATTGGAGACCCCTACCGAGACCAGTGACCTGCTGTGCTGGGAGCTGTGTAAATATATGATGAGACACAGTCCTTGGGCCAAAGAGCTTGCAATCCAAACACACAAAGCAAACATTAGAGGTGTTATGATCCTTCTCATACTCAGTGCAGGCCTCACAAACTCTGTACACGGCCCCTCTGCAATAATGGTAACATCAGTTTCGTTCCCCTTTGCATCTTGTGCTCCACGTTTTCCAAGCCCTGTGCTCAGCACTGGAGCTGAATCTTGCAGGGAAGTCAGACATGCTCTGCCCTCACCAAGAGCTGTGACCATGACAGTCCTCCTTGGGAGAAAAAATACACATGTAACTGAGCAACAAGGCTCCCCACTCCTCACACCAGCTGGGTCACCACCTACTTATCCCTCTCCAAAGTCACTTTTCCTGTGCCATGGAGATGGGAGCTGCTGGAGTGACACCCACTGCAGGTGGGAGGAGAACCAAACCTCCATCCTTTGCAAAGGTCATTGTGATAACATCCCTAGCTGCCTGGAGGCTAGTAAGCATTTCAGGTTGCCTCCCTGCTATCAGGAAATGAAGCAGAGAGAACAGACTTACACATCTGAAAGCAATTCGGAAGGAAGTTCATCTGCAGCATTTCCACCTATTTCCCTTCTTATGTTTTTGCAGCACATGGCACTTCCCCTGGCAGCATCAAGGTGCACAGTGCACAGTGTGGGCACAAAGCATGAGATGAGAAATGTCTTGAAGGTGGGGACAAACACCATACCTGGCAGTAGTTTTCAGCACTTTTGAGATCAGACTTGAACTACACACAGAGCAGTTGAGACTTGCAGGTTTGTGGCATCTGTCAAGAGCGGGAAGTGGAGCCAGCTGCCAATGGTTCCTAGCGGGGATTTGCATCAAGCTCTCAAACACGCCAGTAGTCTTTCACTCTCTGTGGTTGACAGCTAAGGTTTGATCTGCCTAAATTTAAATGTTTCCTTTCAGCTTTTCTGGTTTCATGTATTTATTTTTTGTTTGGTTGGCTGGTTTTGAATCAAGAGATCTTCCTCCAGAGCCAATGACATTAGTATAGCACAGTGGCATTAGTATATGTCTGGGTTACTATGCTGCCTAGAGAACTGAAGACCCAGCAAGCACCTTACACATTGTTACGGTTCTCATCAAAACTATTATTACTTTATTTTCTACACATCATTTACTGTAATGATGTAATAAATAGCTTTTGAGATTAGACGTGGTAGTTAGAATAAAAATAATTTGAAATACTAAAGCTCATTAACCTCCAACAGGAAAAATAATAAACATTTTACTCTGTAAATATATATGCCAAAAAAAAAAAAAAAGTTGTAAAATATCAGACTACTGCAGTAAAACTTATCAAGGAAGAAAAATTCCTAACAAATCCTTAGATATTTCCCTAAACTTTTCAGCAATTAGTTGTAGTCATACTAATTGCTGTGAAGAGGATTTGGCAAATTGACAGTGCCATTCCAACCCTTCCTTTTTCGGATAATGATGAATTGGTCGCCAGTTCCTTTGCTCTACCCAAATACCAAAATGTAAGCTTTGAGAAAGCAGAGCACTGCTGGGCAGTGGGAAAATGTAGATGGAAACTGACCAGTAAGTCAACAGGGTATCAATGCTAGCAATGTATTTGTACCAAAAATCAGTATTCTATAAAGGTTGCTTTACTGCACTGGCCTATTTTTAGGGAAAACGCAACCAATTATATCTGTAAAAGGGAAGGTCTGTACTGGAAAAGTGACTACAGACTGAACAGACTTGTTGATCTTCCTGTTAAGGCACTGGATTGGAATTTACATTAATTTTACTGTGTCCGAGAAGTATTTCTGAGCACCAGTTCCAGCTGAGAAGAGACACTATGTTGCCTATCCTCAGTCTGACTTGTCTATTGTAAATGCATGTACGCTTCAGAAGAAAGACTGATTGCACAGGGCACTGGGAAGTGGGCACCCAGCTCTGTGCACCCTCCATCATCAAGCAGAGCAGACTGTGGCACTCACTCATGGGGAGATATGTTGCTCCCCCACCCGCCACACTGTATTCTGAGAGAAGACAGGGAGGAGCAAACTGGCTGCATCTTTTCAGAAGCTGGCCCAATCTCTCCTCCAGAGCCCATTCCTACGGAAAAACAGAATGAACCCAAGGGGCATTACTAGGAATTACTGGGCTAGCTGAATTCCCTGTAAATGTTCAAAAAAGTCTGCTTCATTATTCTAACGGATAGTAATAGAGCAGCACCTAGTAGATTAATATTTAGTGTCAGAATTTAATACCATAACTGTTCAATAACAAAGTTTTATTTCTTTTCTATTCTTACACCGTTTTCAGGAAGTAATATTCTCTTCTAATTTGAAAGGGAGCTGCCATTTCTTTATAACAAATAGTTCATATCTATATCTTCAAACTTATATATGGCTGCTATTTGATTGCTTTTTAAAGAAAAGGATGGCTCTGAATGAGTTGTTCACTGCCTCTCCATTGGTTAGCATTCAATTATTTATCATCAGGCTGGCAGGATTCAAATCTAAACTTTCAAAGACCAGGCTGACACAGGAACTGAAAACCGGTATCAAGTCCTTATGAAATATTAATCACCACCCAGGTCAATGAAATGAAATAAGGTGTGGAAATTGTTACTTCAGCTAACATTAGCACGCATAGTAAGACATCACTTATGATGGCTCTCTCATGTCAAAACACACGGAGAGCAAAAACCCCTACAGTACGTGACTTGGGATGTGGCAGCTGATCCGGCAGCATCAATCCTGAGCACTGTAATGCAAATAGGAGTTCTGATTTATTTTGAGGGGGAGGGTAATTTACAAGATGTTGTATGTAGAAAACCACATTCTCATTTTACTGTGTTCAAAAGTAACTGTTTTAATCAAAGACTGTTTATAACAAGGTTGATAGAGTTACTGAAACAGACTTTTTTCCGTACACATATAACCCTTTTATACTTCCAGCTTTAAAGACCATAAAAAAGGATAGTAAAGATGAAAGAAATAAAAAGAATGACAGAACTAACTCCTATGAGCCACAATCTATGTCAAAGCAGAACTAAAGTGATTGACAGCTTGCATTAGTAATGAATAGAGTGGGGAAAAGCTGCCAAGAATCTGTAACAAGGTCAAAGCCTTCCAATAAAGAACTACATTAGCCACAAATCCTAGGTGGAGCTGTGTATACACTTCAGCAATGAGACTTTAACCATGGTACTGTTTCTACTATCTTATTCTGACCCTTTTCCTGGTTTTCTTCCTGGGTTGCACTAAGTTCTTTCTCCTCACCACACCCGTGATGAACAGGTGTAACATATCAAACTGCCTGCAAAATTAGGAAAAACAATCAGCAGATGAGGAGGAATTTTAATGGCACATTCCTGATGGTACACATAAAAAACTTTCTGAACTATTGGTATGGTAATCACTCTCCTTTCAATTTCACAGCATTCTTATACACACTTGACATGGAAGGGAAGGGGATTTTGCATATTAAAAGCAATATTGTATCCACGATTTGTGCATGCGTCACCCTACTCACCTCAGAGATTGGAAACAATCTTGTCAGCATGATGTTATTCAGAGGATGTGATGTATGTAGACTTTTTGAGGTACACTATTTTAGTGAATGGATTCATGTGTCAGAGCATTATTGCACCATGCCATGATGCGCTCCTGTTTGTTTGGCGTGCAGAACAACAGGAATGCTCTGTCTTGCTGTGAGACTCCAAAGGGCCTCATTTAATGTAAATAGGACCATTTTATTATATCAACACTGCCTCACTGAATCCAGCTAGATGGGTACTGATGTGAGGGCTGCTCCAAAAGTAATGCCTCCTATGTTATGATGTTGGCCCACAAAGTCAGAGGCAGATGTTGGTGGGATGGCAGTAGAGGTGGAACCTTCCCACCAATGTCCCATTACACTGCATGGCCGTGTGACAGATGGCAGCAGAGTGGCACTCTGACAGAGTGGTGTATGACATAGAAGTGCATATGGAGCAAAGGTGTGTCAATGAATACCTCCGTGCAGTAAAAACGGCACCCACTGACATTCTTGGATGCTTGCTGAGTGTTGATGCAGACCAAACAGCAGATGTGAGCACAGTGAGGGCTGGGTGGTGCATTTCGGCACTGGCGACAGTGACAGTGGTCAACTTCACTGATGCAGCTGTTTACAAGTGCAGTGTGCAGCTCCTGCTTGTCGCAAAGCTAATGCAGAGCTAATGGTGGTGACTATACTGAAAAACAGTGTTTTGTAGCTGAGAATTTTCTCTATCAAAAAGTGTTATTGTGCTCTTTGCATCTGCTGAAGTTTCCATGGAAATAAGTAGGAGGCATTACTTTCTGCATTACTGACGTATATAGAAACTTACTTATTTTTCATTAGGAAAATGTAGAAAACTACATCTTTCACTACACTCTGTGAATCTTCTCTGAGAGTTAATGGATACTGATTTATAATTTGAAGTTAACATACATTTATACTTAAGTGAGTCACTTATTTGCACTTTTGCTTTACTTATTTCAGCAGAAAGTCCAAGTGTGGTCACGATGAACATAATGTCCAGAGCAAACCTCTTAAAGCAAAGTATTGTCTTTTTTCTCATTCATGCATGGCAGAAACCTGGAAAAATGACATTGTAAATTAAACACATCACTCAGTTCTAGTTCAGTTCTAGCTGAAAACGGAATTCAGCCTACAGGGCCCAATGGGAACAGTAACTGGGAGCTATGCCACCAAAATGTACTGGTGCAGATAGATCAGCATGAAGCCTCCAAATCCCCAGTGTCTCTAGTTGCATCTGTTATTTGAGAGCAAAGCTCATTTTACTATACCAAGCAAACAAGCAGTCAGAAAACATGAGAAAGAAGGATTTTTTTTCCTTTCCACATGTAAGACAACACCTCTGAGCTTGAAATGGTGCCAAAAAGCATATCTTGATTTTCCACAGCTTTACAGCACACACAGTCATTCACACCTGTGTGCTGTGTTCAAGTGGCATGAGGTCAGCTCAGGAAACTGCCTGGGAATTTGCTCTCTGGGCAAATCCCTTGGGAGTGGTGCAGCAGCATAACCACCTCGAGACCAGAGCAAAGAGGATGAACTGGGGACATAAGTTCCTACAAGCCAGCGAAGGGGAACAGCCTGGTGCAGTCAGTTAAAGACACCTCTGTTTAAAAAGGGCTCAAGATGGCTATTCTCAGTAATATGAGGGAAACAAGTAAAGCAAAAAAAAAAAGAAAAAAAGAAAAAAAAAGGCATAGATAAAAACTGAACCCAATCAGAAGAAAGTGGGTAATATTTAAACAAATGAGCTTCAGCTGCCCACAAACTGGTAGCAATCTGCATGCCTTATATACTGTATAAAGCATGAAACAACTGGACTGGTGCTAGGGCCGTAGTGTGGCTTGTCGGCTTGTACTCAGATGAGTAAGGCATGAACAATCCATCACTGCTGAGATGGCTACTGCACTGTTGTAAAGATAGCACTGTGGTTAGAGCACTGCTTTGAGACTCCAACAAACTCATTAAATTCTGCATCTCTCTGGGATTTCACAGGCAAAACAAATGCTTGATGCTCCTTTCCTGGTGTTAATAATAGAGATAACATTATGAGACTCCAAGCATATTTCATCAGAGCTGAGTTGTAGGGCAACAGGCACTAACAAAACCCACAAGCAGACAGCTTCACTGCTACTCCCATACAAAGCAATCATTGTTATTAATAAAGGGCAACTACTCTGAAATACTTTTAGAGTAAGTATTCCTAAATATACATGATGAACTTACGGTACACCATCAAAGCACGTAATGGTTATAAAAATGCAAACTACTTGTTTTTTGAACAAGCAGAACATTTTCTAGGAGAATGTCAGCAGAGACGAACACTGAAACATGGGTGTCCTCCTTATATTTTATTTTATTTTAAAGTGGGGTGAAACCGTCTCTTCAGAGTGGAAGTATGAACTTTCTGTTTTTGAGCCTAATATGGGCTCCTTTTGCCAGTTACATAATACATTATTTTAAAACGAAACAAAATATAAAACATTGAATCTATTGAGGGTTAAACATCATCCTGGAGGATCTTATGTTAGAATAGAGCTAAATATTTAAGCAGCATCCACACCTAATTATGACATACATAAGCCTTACGAAGAAAAGGTGCTTCTTTGAGTGATAAATGGACCTGCAGATTCTTCACAACATTCACTATAAATCACAAAAGACCATTAATAAACAGTCAGGAAAGAATGACAGTTACAACAAGTATCTGTTCTCATACTTTGCCTAATACTATCAGTGTCATGTTTAAACCTGACATCTTAAATCTTCTACGTGAAAACCCTGTAAGACAAAAGGCTCAGCTATTTTAAACAGCATTTTCTATCCTTTTTATTTTGAATGACAGCCAAAGAGAACAAAGAATTTTTAATTCTTTAACCTTATCTGGCTGAAAATCTTACCTTTCAGCCTTTCTCAGCAATACCAAAACAAAGGCAAGATCCTTTTGCTGGGATTTTGTGGGCAAGCAGTTGCCATTTCTTCCAGGAGGAGCTGCTGGTGCTCAGCACCTTCAGAATGGTGCTGTGTGAGAGTCAGGTCAAAACACTGCAAAGAAAAGGACTGCACTGCCTGAGTGCCTGCTGAGGACAAGTTTGGAGCCAGCTTTGATTTAAACAGGTAAGGCTAATCGGGAACCACCAAAATAACAGTTGCAGTGCTGCATGCCTTCCCGAAGTGCTCCTTCAGTACTTCACTGCTTTGTAACACTACCTGCTTTCTTAATCCAGGCCGAGAGAAACAGCGATGTGGGCAGAGCCAGTTACTATCTGACCTGGAATGGTCTATGGACAACCACTGCACCTTGTCTATTCTTTCAATATGGACAAAATGATCTAGACCTTTAGGACTGGTTAAATTATTTCTCATTGAAAACTTTCCAGGTAAGATGCTTTCACTCTGGACGCGTGTTCCTGAATTACAGGAAATTGATTTTTCAGCATCACCATCTATTTTTCCTCAGACTGATGATGGGTTATTGTATAAGTAACCTGCTGGAGGTCTGCTGACAAGCATAGGTTGGGAAAATCCAAGGCCCTCATGGGTACAGAGGTAAATAAGCAAAGGTCAATTTCTCTTGAACATCTTATTGTTTTCAACTTGATAATCATTCCTTTAGTAAGGTGCAAAATTGTTCTTCATACATCTGCCCAGGCAGAGTCAATCCAATACCTGATGTAGCACAGTGGCTAATTGCCTGTTATATGAGACCTGAAGCTCTCCTGCTCATTAACAAAATGAGGAGTGATGTGTCACTCTACCAGCAGGGAAGTGGAGACGCATTGGCTTATTTCTTTTCTGCATTAGAATTAAACAACAGCAACAACAGAAAAATGCACCCCTCTTTAGTTTTGCCTTCAGTATTTGGGAAACCATAGATGATACAGTTTAATTAACAAAGGACAGTGACCAAATGCCAACCTGCACAGAAGAAGGGAGAACAAATTGTAAAACAGGCTGAGCATGGCTGATTGCTTCTGCAGCAGGTTTCCAAGATGAGCTCCACTAGTGTTTGCAAATGCTCAAGACACAAACATGGCCCAGGCCTGAAAGGCTCACACTGAACTTCAGTGCTGAGCTGGAAACTACTCAGTAATAACACTGCTTGGCTGATCTCTCTGTTTTTGCAGAGCAAAACCTACATGGCTAGGAGAGCCAAACTGTAAGTCCACATGACGCCTTCCAAACTCTGGAACAAGTTACTATCTTAACCAATGCTTTGTTTCCTCCTTCACTTTCTAAACAAAAAACCATCCCCAAAATGTTCTTACAAGTGAGTTACACGGAGGCTGCTGTGAGAAAACATGGTGTGGCAGCATGTTCCTCCCACCACGCTCAAGTTGGGCTGGATTCCTGCACCAACAGACTGTCAATGGGAGTTTGACATGGGCAGAGTTTTTGAGCTGAAAACTGTACTTGCTAGTTTTGAAGTGGAGAGGCTGTTATTTTTGAATCTGAATTCATGAAACATCACTTATCGTCCAGGTTACAGATGGACTCAGGATCCCACATTTGGCTCCAGAGTTTGGATAACTCACACTGCATATCTGGGGTTTGGGTTCATGCCCATCTTGAATATAAATTTAGAATGAAAGAAATACATGGAAATACTAGGCATATTAAAATACGCTGCCAGCTGTTTTCTTCTACTTACAAGACTGTTTCTGAGAAAGTAATGTATTTTCATTTTTCAGTATGTGGTGGAATATGGGAGTGATGACAAGTTGGTATCCCTGAGTTCAGTGTGAACCTGACCTCATTCTCAAGTTTAGGGTGCCTCTTGTTCGTAACACACATCTTCCTAGACCTCTCAGGCTACATTCTTTATTAGATTTGTTGAGAAATGGAACAGTGTGCTCACAGCCTTTTTTTTGGTTTTCCCCTTGAAAAATATCTGTGTTCTATCTGTGCTTCAATGACAGCCTGCTGCTCATTTTCCAAGGAAATCCATGCCAAAAGTCCAGATAGCAGTTGACTCACAGGCTGGTATACACAGAGCTGGCCTTGTGGGTCATGTTCCCAACTCAGTAATGGAATCACTGTATTATCCCTGGCAAGTCTTGCAGTTTGGAATTTTCAAACAAAAACAAACAAAATCAACTTTTGTTTTGTGACTTGATTATTTTTTAATGCTACAGTTTATTCATTTTGGTTTATTAATTTGTTGCTCCAATGGTTTTTATGTGCTGCAGTTCCGAATAGGTCTCTCTCTAGTATCATGTTTTATATAGATATGGGAAATGAAATGTAAGTCTGATACAATTACAGTTGTGTGCCATGCAAGACAATACTGTAAACATGACGACAGCCTGAAAAGCTGCTTAGCAAAATGATCTTAATATACAAGGCAGTGTGAAAATGTAAAAAGAATCTATAATGACAACAAAGATTAGCCATTTGCTCTCTAACCTTATTTACAGAAGCAATCAGAGGTATTCAGGTCGAGTTAATGACCCCGTCTTCAATTAATTCAATTGTCTACAAACAACACTGATGCAGTGGTTGTCTCAGAGTCTGCCACATAGTCTCTGAGGGAATACATAAGACTCCATTAAAAGTGACAATAATAATGCATTTATTACCGAAACACTATTGTATTATAAATAAATTCCTGATGTTAAATTATGCTCCACGCTTTAACAGAAATTCAATTACTGGAATAATAAAAAAGACGGTGCATTTGCCAAGTGCTCGGACTATAATTTGGCTGCTTAGTTACCAGCAGTTGGCTCTTTTGCAATTTCTTGTTCATAGAGTATTTCTTTTGAATAAATGCCAGAATTTTTCATACAAATTTCATGAACAAGTTGCAAAATGAAATTTTGAGCTTTTGAATCCAATTATGAAAGACGTAACTAAATCTATTATTGAAAAAATATTCTTGAAAGCCCTTCTTGCTGTTGTTCAGCTCTGTGTAGTAATTGAGGTAAGCACAGGTGCTGTTCATTATGGGCCATTGTGCACCATCTGAATTCTGGGAACTGTAGAATTCAAATAGTTTCAACTCTGTTTGTGTGAATAACAAACAGGCATGATTTGGAGGTTGTTTGTACGAGCTTGCACATTGCTCTTCTGGGACTCCTAAGACACCTGCTTACCCTTTTGAAGCCAAAACAATATCATTTATGTTCTGGCTATTCTTCCTACAGTGATTTTGCAGGAGCAACATATTTCCCTACTCTTCTTCCCTCAGGCTATTAATGGCTGAAATATGAACAAAAGAAACAAGGACATAACAATTATCTAATATACTGGGGACGAGAAGCTGTAGAGAAGTTCTTTTAGGCTTGATGAGATTCAGGCAGGGAACACCTGGTGAGAAAAACAGGAACTGCTCGTATTTAGTTTTGTTCCCTTTATAAACCAGTTTCTTGTGGTAGACAGCTTGGCATAAAACATAACTTCATTTATTTCCCAAGAACCAGTTCGTATTTTCTCTTTGGGGGCATGGCCATGTATTTGTCTCACTAATGACTCACCCATTGTCTTCAGATGTTTTCCATGTAAAACATGAAGAGATGCATGCACCTTGCATCCTGCTATGTGAGTGCAAATGAAAAACTGCTGACAAGTCTTCCTACTGGATCCCACAGGTGTCTGCAGCCATATGGCAATGTGCACGTGGGTCCTGGCTCTTCAAGGGATCACAGACTCTCACCTCTGTGTATTTCAAAACACGCTGCCTTGACTATATATTTCTGCTGACGGTGATTATTTACCTTATACTTGTATTTGTTGATGTATTGCTAGTAGTTATCAGCAGAGATGCTATCAAAACATCTGGGGATGGAGTGTGCATGTGGAGAGCAGCAGCCAGGCAGCCCAAAGGAAGGGAAAAATGGAGGTGCAGTTCTTGCAGTCTCATTGTTAAAGTGAAAGACAATTTTTTCTCCTGACAATGATTGCAGTGCAACTACAGCTGCCACAGTTCAAGCACTTCTGAGAAAATATCAAGCTGATGGGAGATGTTATCAGACAACACTTTGCAGAGTTGAGCAGTCACAAGAACTCCTTGAGCAGGTAAAAGATTTGGATATAATTCAACATCTGCACTATGATTCCTCAAAACTTGCAGCAACCAAAGTTAGATGACTTATTCGAATTAACCTTTGTCAAATGTTATGTGCAGTTAAAACTGCAGACTTTAGTGCCATTTGAAAACCAAATTATGACTCAGGAAGGGGAAATAACTCCATACAACAAACCAACAACTAAAGAAGGTGACCACTTTCCTAGTTTTTAGGAAAAAAAAACTTGCAAGAAGGCTTGGGATCTCAGTGGCTGCTTGGTTCTATTAGAAAATGGCTGGTGACACTGGAGAGGATCATGTTTACATAAGACTACAGACTTCTAAAGAGCGCTAAACTGGCAGTGAGACATAAAGAAAATCTATTCACAGTGTCTGCTTGAGCTCTGGACAGCAGACTCCTCTTTCAGCTAGGGAACCAGAAGGAATCTGAACAAAAGTGGATAATTCCTTCCAGATGTGGGACCACACGTGGAAAGGAGAGGGAGAAGGAAGCTGAGAACACTCACAGTCCAAAAACACTTCAGGAACTTTTGGGGAAGGCATATTATCATACCAAGCTAAATGTTGAATGAAGTTCAACAGCAAAAACAACATGTACAAGAATGAGAAACGAGGAGTTTTGTTGGGTAAGGTGGAGACCAAAACTGTGCCCATGCATTCAAGTTCCAAGCCTAATGCTGAACTCCAAGAGCAATCACAAAGCTACATTTGTATACAGGTACTGTTTTTAAGTGGGAATATGACATGTTTTAATACATGGTTGTCAATTATTTGGGGTTAGGCTATTTCACTGGTGACCATAAAATTATTTATGATTAATTAGGATTATTATTAGGATTATTTATATTCTGCAACCTGTACCCCAACAGTAAACCAAATTCCTGTAAAAAGCTAAGTATCATCACTGAGAAAAATAGTTTTAAGTCTCTAAGACTGGGTACAGACTTGATTTTTGCTGCATTTTGTTCAAGTTGTATATATGCACATTTAGTACAGTCATCCCAATACACACTTGCACTTCTGTACAACAGTAAGAGAGAATCGAGAGAAAGACATTTGCTATGTCCATTCCTCAACTTAATAGCTTCTGCTCGCACGAGGGGAAGCTGCTCATCATCTGTGGAAGTGACTTGGTTTCAGCTGGGACAGAGTTGACTTTCTGCATAGTATCTGGCTTTAGGAGAAAATGCTTTGGCTCTAGGAGAAAAGCAATGTTGATAACACACCAATGCTTTAATTGTTGCTGAGCAGTGCTCTACAGAGCCAAGGATGTTTAAGTTTCTCAGCTTCTCACACTGCCCTGCCAGTGGGGGGCAGGGGGCACAAGGAGCTGGTATGGGACAGAACCAGGACAGCTCACCTAAACTGGCCAGAGGGATATTCCATACCAGATGGCATCATGTGAGAAAACTATAACACTGAGGGGAACTGGCTGGGGGGAGGCTGCCACTGCTTGGGGACTGGCTGGGTATGGGACAGCAGGGGATGAGCAATTACTTTGTGCGTCACATGTTTTGAATATGTATATATATTATTACTATCATTACTGTTATTTCTCTCTTTTCCTTTTCTGCCTTAGTAAACAGTTCTTTTTCTCAATCCATGAGTTCTACTCTTTTTTCTGTTTCTCTCCCTCATTCCAGTGGAAGGGGGACAGTGAACGAAGGGCTGCGTGGTGTTGAGCTGCTTGCCAGGTTAAACCACAACAGGGAGAACAGCTGTTTAAGTGGGACAGTAAAGACAACTTGCCACAGCCATTTCTTTCTTCCCAGTGAAGCTGGTCACTGCATGAGAGGGAACAGACTCTGTCCTTTAAAAGGAGGTAAGTGTGAGCACTTGCTTTATGTAGGGATACCTTCACAGGTTTCCACACTGTGTCTCAAACCTGTGGCATGTTGCCACAGTCCTGAACTAGGCAAGATCCAGAATGCCAGATACAGGAGTCATTAAACACAAAAGGACACTATTTGCAACTGTGGCTTTAAGAGAAAGTATAAGAGAGGAAAGAGAAAATGAGAGCTGAAAGAACAACAGATGGAAGGGACAGCCAGACAGAGTCTGTGATAGGATGCAAGAACTGGGAAGTCTTGGGAAGAGAGCCGTGGAGATACAAGAAGAAGTGAGTAGCCACAGACACAAGATTAAGAGGTGCTCTGTTGAACAATCAGCCATTTTTGTTAAGGATACGTATGAGTGGCCTAGAGTTTGTGGACTGAAGATGGCCTAACATTTCATAGAGTCCTGGACCACATGACTTTTGGGAGGTATTATAGCTAGGTAATGCTACAGGTGTAAACATTTGGCCAACGGAAAGCTTTGGAAAGACTTAGCTCTCAATCCTCCTACAGAGGCATAATAAATCGTTTTGTCGTTCCTTACTCCTGCTGAAGACTCTCTTCTCCTCTGCAGTAATTTAATTTACTAGATGTCTTCTCTACACAGCTGGAGAAAGCAAAGCCTCACCCTCCTGATCTTTATGTCAGCATAGCTCTGTATATTTCTTCAGTTTGGCCACAGCTGTTGCACAACTGTGGGATAAGTTATTCAACTGAAGGAACTGAAATATGGCCTGAGATGTTCAGACATAATATGAGGAGGCTGACACTAGCAGCAATACAGGCAGACATTTACGCAGATTATAATTACTCAAGTAGCAATTTAGCTTGGTCACCAGGATTAATATTCTTAACTCAAATTCTTCCCAGAAAGCAATGAAATAATTAATGACTCCAAATGCAAATGGAGGAGACATTTGTTTTATACCAAATCTGAAGCAACACCTCTTATAGCACAGTGGCCTCCAGCACAACATAAGGCCGTTGTTTCAAAGCTGGTGTGGGAAAGGCTGCCTAATTTGCCCTCATGCCACTTTCTGCAACACGCAAATGACCTGGAGACTCTATCTATTCAAGCACTGATACAGGTCAGACCTGCACAGCTTCAGAAGAAGGCTGGAGGAGGATAGCACAAGTGGGCATGGCTGAGGGCCAACAGAGTATTTAGCTGTCATTATTCCTACAGCAGATTCGCATGTACTGAAAACTAGGCTTAATGAGGGAGCTTTAATTTATATCCACCCATAAGAGCATTAGAGGGCTCTAACACTGACCAACTATGGGTCTAACAGGTTTTAATACTTTGAGGCTCTGTGTGGATCAGAGAAAGTTACAGACACGATAACATCCAATAAGCCCAATAAAAATGGACATCAGCCAAAGTGAGTTCCTGTATGTCAGCTATTAAATATGACTAATGTTGTTTGACAGACACCTTCCACAGAAGGTGCATTGGAGTCTCACTACTTCCTTATTACCACAGAAAGAGAAAGGTAAAGCACTGCAGGAATATAAATAATTTGAAAAGCCTCATAGACAATATTCTACTGTGCGCCTCATTTGCACTTAAAAAAACCTGCCCTACAGACCTTATGTACTTTTAAGATTCATCTGAAAGATACATGAAGAAGTCTTCCAGTCAAAAATGTACATATTTAATGGAATTAGATCTCTAGGCAAGAAAATGTCAGAAGAAAAGGAGAAATATTAAAGTGAATGCAGGGTGCTCCTTTCTAGTGCTTTCCTGCTTTGATAAATATCTTCTGGGATGTCATTTACTAGAAAGTCATGATTTAACAAAAAGAAAAACTGCAGTATAAAATATACTCTCTTTATTGCTGAAGTAAGTTTCTATTTTCATATTTTCCCTCTGTATTCTGCTTTTGTCAGCCAGAGGCCTTGATATTTGCTTTTATATGATCCCTATTGAAAATGCAGTGATTATTGTGAAATATTCAATTGCAGAGCTCTTCTGATTACATGGCAAGGGGAGATCACAGGAATCTGTACTGCCACAGCCCTTTCTCTGCCTTCCAGTCTCATGCGAGGGCAATCAAACTTAAAATAAAAAAAAAAAGTAAAGAACCCTGATTGTGGTGTTCAGTAATCACCTTAGGCCCAATGGACTTGAACAAAATCCTCTTTATTCAGCCCCAGCGGCTCCAGCTGCCTTTGCTGAACAGCAGCTGAGTGTCTGCAGTGGCCTTCACCCCTCTGCTGCCAGCAAAACGAAAACTCTTCAAGGTACCACTTCATGTACAGTCCTGCAGAGGCCAACAGCCTGATCCTGTCTGACAGTTTGGTAGGAGTACTGCAGGCTGCTCTAACTTATGTGAAGGATCTTGTGCTCCAGTGGTGATGCAAAGGTTGTGCCACAAATCTTCCCCAGAGTGGGACTTGAGAAGTGCAACCCTGATTAGCTCTTCTACAGAATGGATAGCAGAGCTTTGAGAAATCTCCCCCCTGGGATGATCTGACAAAAAAAAAAAAATTATCATTAAAATTGCTACTTGCAAGAAAATTTCAAACTTCCCTCCAAAGCAATCCATTTCTGTTTGGAAAATTCAAATAAAATGTTTTGAGTTACTACGATCCACAGTGAAATACTGTTTTATTAAATTGAATTAAGATTTTTGACATAATAAGTTAAGCTCAGAGCGCAGTCTCTGCTGAGAGCTTTAAGTTGTCTGCATCCTGTCTGTGAGGGATGAGTCTTCTACAGTGCAATGCAAAACCAATGGAACCTTTCAATCAATTTAATAAAAGTATCTTGCTTTCAAGACTGTCAAAATATTTTATTTGATTTGAGATAGTTAGGAAAAACCGCTTTATATAGCTGAATTCATATGTTTCAGTTTACTTTCTGTAGAAAAATGGCCAATTTTTCAGACTACACTTGAAATTTCCTCATTCTTCTGCATGACCAACGACTGTGTTATTTCACTTACTTTCACAAGAAGACAAAAGAGAATCTGCTAAGAGTTCTCAGCCCCTTCTCTACATCTAGGTTTTGTGCTGATGTAATTACAAGAGTGATTTTTTTCTGCATACTTGCATGCCATCTAGGATGCGTAGATTACACGGACAAGTGAACACCTGATATGATTATTCTATGTATGAATTCTTCAAAAAAATATCTATCTTATACCATGTGCATTCCCCACAACAATTAACTGAATCCAAAGCAAAAGCTTTAGTGTTTCTTCTCTCTACAAGGGTTTTTACGATGTTAAATCTTCGTGATTGATCCAGATAGTTCTGAATTGTCTGAACACCACCACAGAGGTTTTGGCGAAGAGAAGGCGATCAGAGAAAATTAGGATTCTTACTTAAATGTCTTGTTTCTAGACCACTGTACTAGATTTTACCAGAGCAGTTTCTCCAACTTTCTGGAAGCAGAATGCTGCTGCAGTGGAATACAACCAGGGACATCCATTTATATCTTATTCAATGCCTGCACATCTCCCTCACACATATTCCATACCGATCCACGTTTTCACACATCTGCTTCCCACTGCATAAGGGGAATTCACCCTATAAATGCCAACACTGTATTACCTTGAGGATGTTCCTTTCATTCCAAACACGCTGTCTATTTGCGTACCAGATGCTGAAGCAGCCACATCATCGTCTGCATCAGCCCCCACTGCACCAAACTGCTTGCACCTCAAAAAAGAGCAGCTTCAAGCTGTTCACAACCCAGGCAGGCATTTCTGTATCAGTTATATTCGCTTCACATTTCAAGACTTTTTTATATGCTGGTTTTGCATTTTGCAAAATGAGATGTGTGAAGGCCCCTCGGTAGCTGTCTGGAACATGTGATGCACGTAGGTAAGTGTTCGATCACAGTTACTTGTTTCCACACAGAACTTGACTGCAACTGCATGTCTTGGAGGAACTGATCCAGCTCACATTAACTTGACTGAGAGCTGGAGCTGGTCCTAAGCCACACTCCCCAAGTGCTACTGCTGTGAATTACAGAAAAGCAAACCAAACTTCCACAACTTTTCAGGGAAACATTGTACTCTTCTTCCTTCTTTCTGTTTGGTTTTACTGAAAGTATTCTCAGCTTTATGACAAGATCTCCCCAAACATTTCTGGTGGCAAAAGGTGGTTGAACTTCAATCCTAAACACTAGCAAGAGCTGCGTGCCTCTGATAGACTCTCGCAGTCCCATTTCTCATTGCTGGCAGTGTTTTATAAAGCAAATGTTAGTAATAATATCTATTCTGACTGCAAGTCCTAACAGCGAGCTTGGAAGAAATGGATTTTGGTTTTCTTAATTTGATAGTCATTTCCTTCATAGAAGTTGAATTGTCTTGGGTTTGCATGAGGGTGGCTCAGAACAGAACCTGTCACTACTTGGAGAGCTTAAGGCTACGATAAGCTTAGCTGTGTAAGACAAGCTTTTACTTACATTCTACTTAATAAGTAGGATTAAAAAAAAATCTTTCATCTTGAGAATTAGCTTGCTTACCCAAAGCAACAAGCTGTCTGTCTTCTCTGTTTGCCTCATATACCTCACGGCTTCTGCAGTGAGACCTTCTCATCTTGTCAGCTTTCTATTTTTCTGCAATTCTGCTTTGGAGCTAAATTCTCTGCTGGGTACCTCCAAAGAGATCAATAGAGATATGCCAGAAGAGGTTTGGGTTCATGGGACAAAGCCTTCAGTGGTATAAAATGATGCTGATCTAACAATGTAAATGGAGAAAGGCTGCTTTGCGCTACCTGAGGACTGTGCATTATATCTGTCATGATGGCATGGCTATCAATGGCATCTGTGTCCCTTTGCTTCCAGCCTGCAGATGATTTTAAGTTGTCAGGTGCATTTGCTTTTGTTATTAAATGCAGTGATCTTCTCCTACATGCTGGGTAACACAGTTAGCCCATTGACTGCAGCAGTGCCCTTGTTCCTAATGTAGCTAAGGGAGACCAATGGCCCAATGCTACAAGAGTACTCTAGTTACTAACAAACAAGGCCAAAAGACTTTCTGGTGGCATTTAGTAATTAAGATTTCCTCTTTTGCAGTCTGCAACAAGGGACACCGCAATAAGTGGTGGAGATGGTGCACTCCAGCCTCCTGCTCATTAATGCTCACACGGGGAAAGAGATAATTTGCTTTTGTCCTTCTGAGCCACGTTGAGAAATTTATTTCAGTAGCGTCAGTCATATAAGGTGATAAAAATGGTGCAAATCATGCAAAGGAGGAGAAGCTGGCTTAGCATGATTTGAATTTATACAATGAATAAGGTTATTAATTAATTGGTGGAGTGCTATTTGGAATTGTCCCTCTCTAATAAATGGATTAGAACAGATGTTTTAATGTGCATCTTTTCTCATTGTTTTGGGCACAAGAATATATACAAAAGTGAAAAAAGAAAAAGCAATGATCCAGAAAGCAGACAGTGGGAGATAAACGGAGGGTTATGCAAGATAGAAAAAATGCCACGCTCACTTCCTGGAAAAGAAATTGCCCAAAGAGCCCAATAACTTTCCCAATATGTGCAGTAAATGATGACATGAATGAAATGCATTGTTCATCACTGTACATAAATAATGCCTAATGCCAAGCACTCATTTAGGATTCTACAGCCCAAGACTTCATCTGCCGAGGAGTCAACAGTGTTAGCTTAGGAAATCAAGAGCGCAACTTGATGTGAGCTTGATTCTGGGGTGCTGGCACGACCCACTGCAGAGCCCTGCCTCACGCCTGGCAGCTGAGGAGCCTCAGGACAACGGCGGCTGTGACTCTGCAATGGCAGCGCTGCAAAGAGGCAGGAAGCAGAACCCTGCCATGCTGCCACGACCAAGACAGACGTGCACTCCTCCAAGGCTGGCTAGCCAGGCTTCCCAGCATCAGGCATCTGCAAGGTTGCAGAGAAAACGCAGCCTACATGTTTTCACTCCATTGTACAGCTGAGAAATCCTTAAGGATACCACAATATAAAGATATTGTAGTTAGGACCTGACCCTAGAACTGAGTAATCCTGCCCCATCTCCTCTATTGTGGAGAGGTGCTTCACGGAGCCTTCATACAGAGTCAGGGACTGTGCCCCAGCCCAGAAGCAGCACTGTGAGAGCATCCCTTCCCTGTGCACGACTCCCTTCTGTACGCTTTGCTCTCCCCCAGCCCTGGCTGTGCTCAGTGCCCTAGGCTTTGCACTGTGGCACGTTCACTCTCCACCTCCTGCGCCCATAACTCACCGCTGAGGCATTTCCCAGCAACATAGCACATGGGTGTCATCAAAGGGTAAACTACATCAGGCCTCTAATCGTTGGTGCACTGTGGTCTAAAAGGAGCTCTGCAATATCAATTCTTCTAATGGTATTAAAGGAGGCAGTATTACTTTCCATTTGTCCAAAGTAATCGGATTCAGTGTAACATAGCCGAAATTTCATTTCCTATATCTTTATTAAAGCAGTGCCACTCTTCAAAGAGAAATGTTAGCAGAAGAAAAAGCAGAAACTGTTTTTATTGTTTAGATTTTTTTTTCTAAAGGAAGGAAGAAAGGCTGAAGGTAGACTGGCTCCATATTAGCTTGTAATCAGCCATGAATCATAGAGATTTAAAAATAAAAATAAAAAAAAAATTGAAGGACTTGCAACTGCAACCTAATCCAGTTTCCAGTGGTTGGAGGGATTCATTTAAATCTCACTCGAGGAGTTCCAGTTAGCCAGGGTATCTGTAAACTCTTACTGAAGAGCAAAGATTACTTTTTAATTCTGGGGGTGTGTACAAGACACTTGAAGAATTGAATGGACATGATAAAATGAATGAAGTTACTTGGGGTAAGTTTTTTCTTTGTGACATAGCACTTCATCTAGAATGCTCTGCTCCCATTATCCTGCAATGGGACAGGGCAGTCTTTCAAGAAACATGGAGTTCTCTGATTCAAAATGTTGGAAATAAGGTGGCATGCTCAAGTGGTATTTGCTTATAGAAACATTCATCTTAATGCTTTCATTAGTGCCTTTACTGCAAGCAAAGTAGCAAAACTTCACTGACAAATATTATGAGAATATAGTAAGGCAAATCTCAAAAGATGCTCAGATTACCAACAAATGACACTGTCCGATAGTACCTTGCTCAATAGTAAATGAACTAAAGAAGCACTAATTGCTTTGAAGTTAATAAAGCCTATATTGGCTTTCAATAATTGGTGTTTGTTTAGCTACTATGATTATAGCTATGTCTTTCTAGTTGAGCAATGTAAGATGGCAGAAGTTTCACCTTTCACAAGTTTTAAATCCCTGTAGAATTGACAGAAAAAGCCGTAACCACAAATTGGTTTGCAATTTTCCTCTTTCTTTCCAGCGAGCTCTGTATGGTTATATTATGAACCTTGCTTCAAACAAACTGCTTCTGACTTTTATGATCCTTTTGTGATCTAAATGGCTATCTCATAAGATATTCCACTGCAGCTCCTTTTTCAATTGCTTTTACTGTGAAATGGCATTCTAGAGATTTCTGGGGACCATTTCACACTCTTATGGTATTGATTTGCTAAACCTGATGATAGGTTTATACTTAAGATGCAGTCTAGTATATGAACAAAGTGTAATGCTTATGAAGAACAGATTCAGGACTTTCAATAACCCCATCTTCTTGATGGGGCTTACCTCCTTAAAGTAGGTTAGTGTCCCACACTAAATTTTTTAATGCAGGGTGCTATATAGGCTCCATTTCTAATTGTAGTGGAATGTTTCCATTACACTGAATTGCAGTCACAGAAAAATATGGACAAGATGAATGCTAGTAACTTATAACTTTCCAACGTAAGGTCAGAGCAAATAGACAAAGGCACTTGGGAACTGAAATGGAAAAATACACGTGAAATTGTTCCTTGAGTTCTCACTTATGAGGTTGACGGACGATAGATTTTCTCCTGGGTACACTAGAAAAGTGACAACAAAACTAATGTCTTACGGCTTTGTTGTTGCAGATAATCATTTTTCTTTAAAAAGCTGATCATTGTACAATGACTGTAGGGCCAAGGAAAAATCATCTTTGATGGAGTTACAGCATTAAAATGAGATAGAAATATTTTTATGAAGAAAACAGCACTTAATATTTACAGGGCCAAATCACAAACCCATGACTCTGCCTTTACTTTGGCAAATGCAATGGAATTAAGAGATGCATCCAGGTAACTCAGATGAAGCAGAATAAAACAATCAGGCAATCACAACTGCAGTGAGGAACACACAAAGAGCAAAGAAACACCCTATCAGAGCCTGGGAGCTGAAGACCAGCACATTTTGTTCAGGAGAGACAAAAGGGAGAAGAATAAATGCTTTGCATGTGAGCAGCATTGTACATACGTCCAAGTGAACACAACTTTGCTAGTGCTCCCCTAATGCTAGTGAACTCATGTAGGAAGGTGGAAAAGCAAGAGAGTGAGGGCCTTGGAGTTTCTGGAATGTAGGCTGTATTTAGGTCTCCGTATGCCTATATCTGGGTAAATTAGAAAAAGGAACTGAGAAATTCACTGCAGGGGACAGCATGGGACAAAAGAAACAGCAAATCCTTTGTCACCAAGATTGCTGGAGCGGTGATTAAAACATCATTTGACTGTAACACAATTACATGTTAAAAATGGAATTAAAAAATAGCTACATTCAAAAGAGAAACTGAAATATATGTGCTGGAGTACGTGTCCTGAACAATCCCCTGCATGTATTAGATGCATGGCTTTATTTCTGAAATGTGTGGATGAATTTTGGACTACGTGCATAAGTGATGATATGACTGTGCATGACTTGTAAACGAAGTCCAGATGAATTGCTTACTGATATTAAACAAAGGAAGAAATTCCTCTTTCGATATCTGGAATTTAGGAAGATAACACTAGTCATTGCTGACCAGGGTGAGCTTTTGATTACAAAACAAGTTTTGCATGCTCATTTCTAAGTCTAGCTTGATGTCTGACTTCTTTCTTTCTAATTTCAACCACTTCCATCTTTTTGTTTTGTTTTGTTTTTGAATCTGTATCCCTCTGTGGTGTATGATATGTGCTACTCTTTTAAATGTCAGGTAGACTAGAATGAAATTTGGGATTTTCCTCAATGCAATCTTCACGCCAAAACTAGAAGCATATAAAACAAAAGAACTGACATTGCTGCAAGAACACTGACAGCAGGCAGTATTTGAAGAAACTGATATGCAGTAGGTTAACAAATAGACAATGAGAGCTGCAGAGCCCTTAATTGATGATCAGGGACTTTGAAATGGGTTGCTGTGAGGTTTTTTTGTTTGTCTGTGTGTATGCAGTTCTATGTCTTGCTAACTTGAAGCTTCACATATGTGCAAAAAAAGCTGAAAAGTTCATAGTCTCCAGGATCTTCAGACTCACATAAGAAGTCCTGCAATGTGTGCAACCACTTCAAAGTTCTAAAGGGCTGGTCCGTTCTGGTAAGCTATCCATTACAGATCACATAAATTGCCCAGATCATCTTCATTACTGTATTACATTTTTATTATAGATCTGGCAAGAAATACCCATCAAGACTACAGCCTAACTACTGTCACAGTAGTTATATGATAGACCTGGATATTTCGTATTATGTGTTAACAGTCTGGATGAGAGAATAGGGAGTATGCTTGTTAAATTAGCAAATAACTCCCATGGCACACTTGTGTCTAGATGCTCCTATTGATTTGTCTGTCTGTCTGACTAACCATTTGTCACTCCATCTATACATCTTCAGACAGATCTATGGAAATGAGACCTACACAGCTGGATGCAGTAGTGACAGTGGTGCTCGTTGGTTCTGTCTCACATCTAAAACTTTCATCTTACTTTTGCCTCTCAGATCTTTTTCTTTCACCAGATTAAAATTTCCTGTGTGCTGAGATAAATACTTTTGTGTCTGCATTTGTAGTTGTTCGTTTTTTCTTTCTCCTACAGAGTTTACAGATGATTAATACAAAGCACCTTGGGCTGTCTGTAGCTGAAGATGCCTTTGCCCTGTACACATGAGTTGTGTACACAACTACAGCACTTCAGAAGGTTCATTTCACAACACCATCATTAACATCCACACTCCGGATAAGGGGGGAGTAAACTCGAAGGAAAGTTAACAAGAATTATTCTGTGATTATCTTGTGAAGTATTTTGACAAGGTCTTTAAAGACTTAACCAAATATTCCAAAAGCAAATGAACCAGATGACATAATTCTTCTCCCTTAACTTCAGGTCCTGAGCTAATATAAATGGAGAAATTGCCAAGGTCAGATTCCCAGTCTCAGTGAAGCTATGGGGACTAACAGTGAGTAAAAACTTGTCTGTGATAGCAAAATAAATTGTAAACAGCCCTCTACACCATATCAAGGAGGGACTCAACATCCTAGTTTTCAGAACACTGCTTTACTAAGGATGATTCAATTTATAACACTTGGAAACCCATTGTGACTACCAACCTTAAAACTTTGTTCAGCAGCTCCCATGTAAGAGGGAGCTTACATGTTTGTCGTGTAAATGAAGTCTTTCTTATTTTAGCAAATCACGCTCCAATTAGGCTTTTTAGAAATAACCAAAGAGCACTAGAAGTTTACCTTTAAGAGTAAAGAACTTTACGCAAATATGCTAGGAGGAGACTGAACAATCCAAAATACTCAATGTTATTCTTCTACGGACATTCTAGATAAACATTAGCAATACATGAGCTACTTTTCAGTGCTGGTATCAATATCAAAAGACTGGAAAATCTTAAAACACTGAAAGACCATCTGTGCATGCTAGCAACTGCCAAATTTGCAACTGTGGTTTCTTCCCTGCTAATTCCATATTTTCATGATAGATTAATGGGCGCCATTTATCCAGAATAAATAAACGTGGAAGGCCCGCCTTCCCCGTCCACCGCGCCTCATCATTTTACTGATTTGCACCAGACCACTGAGCACATTAATGCAAGCGAGCCACTGTCTGGATTCAAAAATGATCACATTTGGTAGAGAAGGAACGTTTGGCACTGCCAATTTCTTTACAGACTGAAAGTCCTTGAAATTGAAAGAAAATATATTCAGAGAACTCCAGAATACAAACAACACAGATAAACTGCAGAAGTTGAAGGATTTCTCTTCCCTCAACTTAAATTTAACCTATATATGTACAGAAAAGCACACAGATATTTTACATACACTACTTCTGTTTCACCAAGTGCATTCATCTTGTTATTTCTTTTGAGAGGCATTTCAGACATATATTTAGACTTTTAGCTTGCTAATTTATGCCAGCTAGTGTAAAATTACAGGGTTGAGAAGAAAGTTGCGGAATCAAACCTTTATATGTGCTTTAAAGGAAAAATTTATCCTATATACAGTAAGACTTACCCAATCCATAATTTGCTAATCTTTCCACTTAGTAATTTGCATGCCTGCATGCACACATATGCATTCAACAACATACATACTTCACAGTTTTAATAAGAGAACTACATTTCAATGAGCTCTCCTACTATTCAGATTACACTGATTTCTATAAAATTTATTACTGTAGCTGTTAGCACATACTTAATAGTCTGTTTAATCCATGAACATTTAACTGTAGACATCTAACAAATTATCTGCCACTTGGATGATTTCTTTGTGTGTTCATGGGGTGCTAATTGCAAATTTGGAATGCAAACAGTTCATAATTTTGTTAAACACATTTCTTTTAAGAGGAAGAAATATGCCTTTGCTATATGTCTGCTGTCCCCATTCACCGTAGCTCCAAGTTTTGCTAAGAGGAATAAGATGATAAAGCCCGTTGGGACATGTTCTGACAGATCTTATCCCGGCTGACATTACCATGGTATATTCTGTCTAAAAAAACAATTGTTAAGGACTGGGCATTCCACTGGCAAGACGTGAGCATGCTACATGCCACGAGAAGCCCACACGCTGTGGATTTGAAGAAACAACACAGAGGATTACTGCTGTGCAAGCTCTGACAGAGTTGTCTGTTGAAATTCTTTGCTGCTTTCTTAATAGTCTCTGCCTCCTCTCCTTGCTTGTAAGTACACATTAGGTTAAAAACAAAGCCTAGAAGTTCCTCCAAGTGAAGCACAAGTGAGGAGCTGTGCAGACTGCCTAATCCTAACCGACAGAGAAAGAAGATAGGGCAGCCTGGGTTCACCTTGAGCCTGAACAACTAGCAGATGAAATATTTTGCTTATGTTTTCTACTAAGCAGTCTCCCACCACTTAGTATACTATTGCTTCTAGTGAGCTAGCTCAGCAATAAAAAGGTTAAATTAACCTAAAAGAAATGACTACAGAAATCAAGCAAAAAACATAATCTCCTTCTCTGCAAGATGCTTTTCTGGATCTTCTCTATTTTGCTAAACACAGACAACAAGAGCTAGTCCAATTCTTTATCTGTTCCAGACAGCTTTGGAAAGCCTGGACCTTTCTAAAAAGCTCTGCTGGATTTATTTCCTATTTACTTTATTTTTGCAAATATGAAATGATTGGTTTTAATGCAATTTCTTTATATTTACATCAGCATGTAAAGCAAACTCAATCATATATATATTCATAAAGTCAATAGCATATTAAATAGAAACTTTGATTATTAGTTAAGTAATAGACTGAAATTACTTAAGTGAAAGCTTAATGGGGCTCAGTGAGACTCGAGCAGATGATGAAGAATTTTCTGAATCAGAGTTATTTCCTGAAGATCATCTATGTCTGAAGTGACAAAAACCAACTACCAAGAAAAAACATTGATGAATTTGAAGAAATAATTTATTCAGCCTTAGAATGACACTGAGCGCACCTGCTTGTTCATGCAGAGTGTGGCAATGTCATCATTTTGAAGGGAACCAGTTATTCAGTCTCTAGACCAAAATAAATATATCAAGGCCTAGAAAGAAGAAGAAGAAAAAAACACCAGTAACCCAGAAGGCATTTAAAAAAATTAAAATCTGTCAAAAACCATGGAATTCCTCAATTATAGCTTATCCAAGATTTTACGGGGGGAAAAAGCTTGACTCCTTTAAGCCAATACTGTTTACAGTTGCTGCAATGAAAATTCTAATTTTGTGCTCTAATGAACACAAAATGATCCATAGTCAACCTTGGCAAAACTTATAATGACTGTGTAATTGAAGTGACTTTGTCACATTAAAAAAAAATTGTTTCATAAAACTGTAGGTAACTGCCAAGAAATAAAACTAAGGGAAGGGCAGTCCTGGATACCCGATACGGAAAGCTGTATCGTCTTTGTAGCTTGTGAATGTTGGGCTTGCAAGCTGTGACACATTCATATGCAGTCACTCTCCTTACAGCACTGTTAAGGCCAATGGTGAATTACAGCGAGTGCTTCATCGTGAATGTGTGACACTGAATTTGCAATTTAAAAACAGTGCTTGTGCTGTCATGCTGTGTCCCGCAGTCATTACCGAGGGAGATGACACGTGGGAAGCTGGCAGGCAAACCTCAGTGAGCATGTGGTGTGGCACAGGGCAAAGAGTCTCCCCACTTGGAAACTTCATGGAGAAGGGGCACCAAAGACAGAAATGAGATTGCAGACCTTTGGGAAGAATAGAGCTTCAAGCAGTGGCATGGGTAGAAGGTTCTCCAAGATACCAGATTTCTCCAGAGATTCCCTAACAGATCTAGCTGACTTCTGACTGTGGTACATGAGTGCAGGCTTATGCTCATCATGGTATGTGTTCTGGACTGGCAGCATTTATTCTTTGAGTTTCCGCCATTCTCTCTCTATACCCTGAACTCCAATATGGCCCATTCCTGTGCTCTCCAATGGGCACAGCACTCAGCCTCCCAGTCTGCCTGAACAGACGGGGACAGCGGAAGGAGAGAAGGTAAGCACCAGGAATGGAGCAGCGCTGTGTCCGCAAAGCATGTTAGTATTTAACAGATGTTGTGTTGAAATACAGAGGGATCAGTTAGTATCTGAAGTTCAAATTTTCCTCTGATGTAATTCCACTTGCACAGAACTTGGCTTTAAGTATCACAGTTTTGGTTTCAAATATGACCGAACAAATATTTTCTATTTACTTAGCACAGCAATGGCTTCAGCAAGCAGCCAGGGTAAGTCCTGTAAAGAATGCTAATCCCACCTCCAAAGCTTTTTTTCTGAGGATTCCTTAATGATCGTGGGATTGGGCACCTACGTGTCCTTAGGGGAAATCAACAGATATTTCCTCCCCATTTTCACTGTGGTAAGGATTTTTCCAGAGATCAGTGTTTCAAAAGACTTTTCACGGTGCTATTTCATTTTAAAAACAAATCTGATTCGACATGAAGTTCCATTATGAAGAAACTGTTACATGCGATGACACTGGTTATGGAAAATTGAAATGAAGTGAGCGGAAGCTAACATCAACTCGTAGGAAATTCTGCTGTATTTGAATGACACGAGGAACTCAATACATCTAATCATCAAAGTAAAGCCCACTGGGAACTGAACTACAGCTGTATTGCAGAGGGTTGCTACTTGATTGCCAAACCCAAAAGTGCTAAGCCATATGCTACTTATTTCTGTGTCTCAGTAGCTTACTATGATTGATACCAAGGATGGCTCTCCTCTTCACTGTGAAACAATCAAGACAACAGGAATTACGAAACAGAGTATAGAGATTATATTTCACAATCCTAATTTTTAACCCCATCAGTTCCTGGAGCTCAGTGCAAGGTCCCCGACACCTCTATTTTTCCCAGCAGATCACTGGCTTCTGCACAGCCCTAAGCCTGCAAGCTGCATTCAGGACCTTCTCTCACCATTGTCAGGCTGTGGCCAGAGGAGCCTGATTATAAAGGCTCGGTGTTGGTCCTGACTGTAAACCTTTTTCCATCTTTCTTTAGAAACGTATTTTTTTGCACCATCCTTGTGCCAATCTCCTTGATTTTTCTTCCTCCCTCACCTGTCTCTCTGAATCAGCCTTTTCCCAGCACTCCTCCAGCGTCTGCACAAGGGCACTGCAAGGTCAGCGCAGGGCCCCGGTACGGGGGTGCCCCACATGTCCCTTCTCCTGGCTGGAGGCAGAATATGCTCTGTTTACAATATGCTCAGTTTCCACTTGACAAGGCCTGGAAGCCAATGCATATATCTGAAGCTACATCCCATAGTTAGAGAGAGCGCATTGCTGTCGAGATTCAGCCCACTTCTACAATTAAAGAGCCAGCAAGCTGGCAAGGGCTGATGGATGAGCTGATACTGAACACACGTTACATCTGTAACGTGAGAGTTACACGACTCAGAGCAACTCGTCGCACGACACAAACCAAAAATCAGCTCAGACGTTACAAGCACCCCCACTCCAACTATGCTAATCTCTTCTTTCATCCATGATCTTTGCAAGTCACATAGTGTTACGGTAAAATGTTCTGCACTTAAAGAAATATCTGCAGCCTCTCTGCCACTATTAATAAAAATATTTAATGCTCTTGTTAGGAGGCGCAATTTGATTACTGAACTGTTATCCAACAAATCCTGAAAACAATTCAAAGTGAATTTCCCTAATATGTCTATTTTTCTATCCTGCCAGAAGGGTTGCTAATGAATTTGCTGCTTGAATGCACAGACAGATTGGGAACTATAACTGTGCTGGCCTGGGCAACATGGCACTGGCACCAAAAACCTATTTGTACCCATGAAAAGTTCTCTCCAGAGTATGTATCTCATCCAGAGGTGATTTTCCAATAAAATCAGCCTCGATTATTGCAAGTGCAGGAGCAATCCCTGAGGGAGTATATCAGGCAATTCAATACTAGGAAATGTTGTACTAGGCAAAATTAACCTTGTAGCAGTGTTATTTCCTTTCTTTTGTATTCATCGATCCTAAATGACTGGATTTTTTTTCTGTTTCTCTCAACTAGCAGGAGATTTTCTTTGTAATTGTATTTAAAGAAAAAAAACATGCCTGAAAGATAGCTGTTTTTCTTTTTATCACATATTTTACTGCCAAAGTAAAGGACTGTTTGCTATGTGGCAGGCTCTTTTTGTTGGATATACACGAGCAAGGATAACAAGGAGGATACTTTGATAGCAATGAGCACCACCCTTATTCTGTCCTATCTTAATGACCTCACAAGGCAGAGGAAACCTACTACAAGGGCTGCTCCAGAAGTAATGCCTCCTTTGTTATGACATTGACCTACGACATCAGAGGAGGATATTGCTGGGATGGCAGTAGAGGTTGAACCCTCCCACCAGTATTCTGTTTTTGTTGTCATGTGACAGGTGGCAGCATAGGGGCAATTTGACAGAGTGCCATCTGATGCGGAAGTATAAATGAAGCAAAGTTGTTTCACTGAATTTCTCCATGAGGATGTAATAGCACCCACTGGCATTTGTTGACACTTGCTGAACGTCTATGGAGACCAAACAGTAGATATGAGCACAGTGAGGCATGGGTGGTCTGTTTCAGCAGTGGCGACAGCAATAATGGTCACCTCTACTGGTGCAGATGTTTACGAGCATGGCATCTTGTTCATCACTGGTGAAAATGCATCACTAATGGTGGTGACAATTTTGAGAAATAGCATTTTGCAGCTGAGAATTTGTTCTAGCAAATAGTGTTATTGTACTCCTTGTATCTGTTGCAATTTCCATGGAAATAAGTAGGAGGCATTATTTTAGGAATTACCTACACTTATTACCAAGAGGCCACAAGCCAGAAGGACTAAGGAAACATCATTCTCCCCTCTCACTCCAACGTAAAAATAGGAGATGTTTCAATTGTCCAAGAGGCTTATGATAGCCTCAGTCAAATCTCACTGCCAGGTAGCTTTACATTGCCTCTCAGCAGGCTCTCAAAGGCAGGAATCTTCAACTGGAGAGTATCTATATTGTGCTAGACCCTAAGTAAATTAGGTACTCAAGTAAGTACACTAAAACTACTTACTCCCAGTATTTTTCTTCCAGGAGGACAAAAATGGCATAGCAGTGAAATTCAGGAGTACATGTGATCTGGTTGGTTCCTGTGTGGGATTCAGTGATCTATACTGAAACCAGCAGTATTCCCAATTTATGCTGGGATCAGGCGTTTTTTTCAGCTTTCCTTGTATCTGTTGCTTGGTTGCAATATCTTCACTCAAAAACATATTTTTACAGCATTAATTTCGAAAAGATCACAGGTAGTTAGAAAACAGCTGTTACTTACTATGATGCCCAAGGCAAGCACTTAGAATAATTGTTTGAATAAATGCTAAGTGACTTAAAGTTTATAATGAGGAAGACAAATACAAAGCCTAAAATAATCAACAACATAGTACGAGAAAGGGGAGAACACACATCCTCCTTTGATCCACAACAAATACATGCTAAGATTGTAAAAAATATTGACCTCAGCTGATTTTCAAAGGAATAAATGAGAGAAAAAAGAGCTTTTGTCTGGTTCAAACTTTCATTTCATTTTTTTTTACAGCTTCTGATTGTTGACCTAAATTTAATTTTGACAAACTGCATCACAACAAAAGTGAGAAAACGTAGTTTTGAAAATTACCCAAAGCGACCCAGTTAAAATGAAAATACGTATTTTTGCCCAGTTGCAATAGTTGTGGTAAATTTTACACAAACGGTCAAGTGGAACGTGCACTTCTCAGTGAATAAAAATATGCCAAAGAAAAGTTTTCTGTAGCAGTCCAAAGTCATGTAGTGGGTCCTGAGCAACGAGCATGGGTCAGGGAGCTGCAACCAGTGCTTGTGGCTGGATTCTGCATTGCTTGGTATTGATGGTGTGTGCTCAGATTTGTAAGAATTAGCTGAATGAGCTCTCTGAGTGTTCATCTCACTGTCTTGTAAGCAAATGTTGCGCTCTACACAGGATGTGTGGTAATTTAATCATCTACTGTAAATTACACAATCAAGACGGAAACATTTCACACACTGTGCTCTCTCCAGGTACCTGTTGTGGTGGTAGCCAAAAACCTTAACAAACACAAACTATTCTATATTTCAGGACTTAACCAATGTGACTCATTTGCACAATTTTAAGTTCAAACAAACTGCTAGTCAAGTGAATTATAACTTATTACCACAGGCTACAGACTTTTAATACATTCTGTGGTTAGAACAAGACTGATTTACTGTTTTGGGCCCTGCCAGTAGTTATCATGCATCATTTCCTTAGAAATAAAAATAGCCCTACTGTGGTTATCCTTTGGACTGATAAAAATATATCTAACGAGATGTGTCAGAGGGACAAATTCAGAAAATAAAGGTAAAATATTAAACAGAGTTATTATTTTATGTCTAAAGCACTATATCTTCCAGCCGCTGTGATGACTTTGGAATAAAGCAAAAGGTATTGCAGAAGAGAAAAAAGATCTAAAGGAGCAATTGAGCTCTGATAAAACCACACGGGTATAGCTGAATTGTCAGAGCTTTGCAAGAGTCAAAATTTACATAAAATCAGTATTTAGGGATTAGAGTGATATCATCAAAAAGGATTTAATATGTGCGTTTCTTTGCAAACAGTTTAAAAGCGACAGTTTTATAATCCATTTCCAACACTAACCTTTAACTTGTAAGAGTAAAATAATCCCTCGCAACATTTCTAGAGTCCACTTTCTGCTGAGAAAACGTAGCTCCCTAAATAAAACTCTCTGAAAACTGATGCGCTTGGTTTTCAGTGATACTCCAGGTGCCACCTCTGCTGGGAGCACAGCGTGCCCGTACAGATGCAACCCCACGGGCCCGCCTCCAGAACCAGTGGTATTTTGGGTTTTGTCAGTTCTCCAAGGGACTTGATTGCTGGTGCAATAAACTGATCCCATAGACCGAACTCTGCAACTGCATGGATGCCTAAGTGGACAGACTAGGAGGATCAGGGACTAAAGAACATTGTCTATAATTGCCTGTAAGCAGGCTTTTTCCTGGATTTCTACTGGGGATTTGAGTGCTTTCACATGCTAGACTTAAAGTATTAAAACATAAATATGAATGGATTTCTTTGAGAAATGAATGTGGGCAGACAGTTTAGGCCCTGTGTTGTAATGGATTTTTAGAACTAATTGAATTGGTGCTGGCTGATTTAATAGTTAGACAGAAATAGACTAAGGAAGGTTTAGAAACAGAGACTAACAGGTGATGGTGTGTAAATTGCCTGGGAGTTTCACTGAAAATGAGATTTATAGCAAGTTTCAGCTTTTTGATTATTTGAATGTGGTTTGATTTCAAGTTCTTCAGCAAAAGTCCTTTAGATTCATCTACTCATATACATGTATATGCCTACATAAATATGCCTCTGTAGATATTCATGTACATATACATAAACATACATATGTGTATATGCAGACATCTTCCCATACTATTATGCATAAATGGGAGATTTTTCAACTTAGACTTTTTTTTCTTTTTTCTTTCCATGGTTTTTTTTTTTTTTTTAATACAGGAGATACCCTACAGCAGAAATTGCAGAGCATGAGTACCAGTGGCACAACACCATTTTTTGTTGGTTACTAGTGCCTGATCTGACCAGTAAAAACAAACCTTCAGACCTAGCCCAGTGGCCTGCACTTTTGACAACAGGAGCAAAAGATCTGTTAATGGTTACCACTATTACAGTATATATTAACTGACCCTCAGAGTCTGACCTCCTGGCCCTCCTGCTTACTGAGTCAATAAGAAAATCCTCTGGCTCTGCATGACTTGCTTAGACCTTAGACCTTCCACGCAGGTCTACCCAGGAAGGGAAAAACAGGGTGCCACTCCAGCAGGTAAAACAAAGATGTTTTTTAAAATGCAAACAGTAGTAATAGTCACTCCATTCCATTTATAACTGAGGATGAAAAGGCCATGAAAAATACCATTGCGCTTTGCAAATGAGAGGTCAATTGAAATGTCAAGATATCAAAAGTTAATGGGTTGCAATTCCAACAAGGGCTGGGACAGAAAACCGAACCGTACCAAGTCCAGTCTGATGCCCTTCCGAGGAGAAGATGAGTTTTATGGCAAGAAAAGACAATAAACACCACAAGTCTTTCTGTTTAATGAACTTGTGGCTGGTCTTGTCAGTGATGGAAAACAAATATATTTTGAAAATATAAAACGCAGTGAGATTTTAACACAAACTATAATTCCAAAACATGAATCTGGAAGTCATTAAATCTACGGCAAATTTAAACATATTCAGGTGTTTGGGGGGAATGGCAATGCTTTCTATTGAAGATTTTAAAGCTCTGTAATAGAAGAGAGGATAAAGGACAGTCAAGGAAGCCAATGTTTTCTTTCCTGAAGCAAGAAATCCATTTGAATATTCTCACAGTTCTACAGGAGTTCATGGAGTACAAGAGCTGCTCTTAAAAATACTCATTTTCCATCTAAAGAATTTAATTTATCTCTTAAAAAATTGTTCAATTCTGCTATGCTGGATTAAATCAGGGTTTTAACCAAATCATTCTTTCAACTGCCTGCATTTTCCCACAGAGTCCTCCTGGCCATTTTCATAAAGGACTGAAATCTGAGGCTTTTGAGACAGGCAATATCCAGTCCTCAGTCAGATGAGCAGCACCATACAAAGAACTCATCTTTCCAATATGGAAAAGAATAAAAAGAAACTAGTTATCTTCCTAACCACTGCCTCTGCCTAACTGGCTGCCTCAAACACTTCCCAAGTGCAGAGAGATTTGCCTTTGGTTGCTATTAGCTCACTGGTAGACTCACACTCTTAGAAGGAAAACAGTATTCTTAATAGTGGCTTTTGAGTAGGAGGACTCCTTGGTCTATACAGCAGAGATACGTCATATCACAAATGAGAAATAGCAAGTAATCTTTTGTTCTTTTGCATACCATAACTACTTGTATGGATTCCTGTGAAAATATGAGGAAAAGGGCTTCAGACAAATAAAATACAGTATTTTTTCAATCACTATAGTGTTTGATGCCACAGGATGCTGTGGGGACAAAAAGTATAAATAGATTTCAAAAGAGATTTTGTATAGAGGATAAACACACTGGTAACTCCTAAACACAGGATGTGTAGTCATGGAAGTGCAAACAGTTGTACGCAGGAAAATGGGAGGATCTTCTGCTTTTGAGGATGCCTCTCTAATTTCTGTCCTTTCCCCCCATTCTGCCACTGGCAGAGATAAAGCACTGGGCTAGCAGACCTTCAGACTACATTAATGTACAGGCTGCCAAGCAAAGTCTATTTGTACTTGAAAGCAAGGCTAACCCTGACTGTGCTCAGATCTGACGGGATCCTGCAGCTCGACCCACTGAGCCAAGACAAGTGATTTGGTCCAACTCAACACAAATATGATGCCTTTGGGCTCCTATGCTTTTGTGGGCTCCTATTGCCTACCCAAGTCTGCAAAAAAGCCTGTGATCATCAGCTGGGTTTCAGAACAAAGCTGCTATTGAATTTTAATGAGAATCCAAATCACAGGATATATAATAGATTATTTCCTCTGGATATGTCATAATTGAAAACAATTTCTCATGTAACAGCTCTTATGGAATCAGGAAGTGTCCACAGGGTAAACTTGGTTAAGTCATGTTACCTCTTTTAGACTCAGGGATGGGAACAGCATAATAAGGACTAGCAAGCTAGAAAGTATCTACGACTTTGCATACAAGAAATCCCTTCCCTGCTACTGTCTGTCAATATAAATATGGATAAAATCTGTGATGGACAGCAAGTGCTCCTTTTATGGCAGGGGAAGAGGAGTATAAAATAAGTTAAAGTGAACAGAATCTGCAGTTATGGGGTGACTTTGATGCCACATATGGACAGAAGAGGGTCTTATGTTTTTGGAGAAGTTAATTGCATCATTTTCACCAAAAAGTCAGTTCGGCAGGCACAGAGACTTCTCAGCTACTTTCTGTGTGCTTCTTTATGGTAGTAGTATGTTAGATCAGGCCACCAATATATAAAGATTAGTTCCTCTGCATGTCTTGTGTCTTCTTGCAGTGCTATAAACAGCATGGAATTGAGATCACGCCTTCTGAAGGAGCCAAATGCCACCTGCATTACTCTGGCCTTCAGGAAGTTATATAACTGATACGAACTAGATTAACTGAGTCTAAGCACCTAGTAACTCATGGATTGTAAGAAATCAGCTGCGTAACTGCCTAACTGAACTGTAGAAAGAAAATTTCCTTATTTTTTTTCTGTCCTAAAGTGTTAAGCAATGGAAGGATTCAACAGAATAAATAGTAAGAGTAAGCTTCCCCCTGTACATGAAACCCACAACATTAATTAGAGAGCAAGATGTAAGAGGAGCAGCTGAGCTCCCACGGTTTGTTTAGTCCAGAGAAGATGAGGCTAAGGAGAGGCCCCATGGTGGCCTACAGCTCCTCAAAGGGGAGTGGAGTGGCAGCATTGACATAGAATTGTAGAACAGCCTGGGCTGGAAGAGACCTCAAAGATCATACAGTTCCAACCCTCTGCCATGGGCCAGGTTGCCAACCACTAAATCAGGCACTAGATCAGGGCCCAGGGCCCATCCAGCTCAACCGTGAACACTTCTAGGGATGGGCACCCACCACTCTGGCAGCAATGCCAGGGCCTCACTGCCCCCTCAGTGAAAAATTTCTCCCACATCAAACCTAAATCTCCCCTCTTTTAGTTTAAAACCATCCCCCCTTGTTCTATCGCTATCTACACATGTAAAAAGTTGATTTCCCTCCTGCTTATAAATTCCCTTTAAGTACTGGAAGGATGCAAAGGGGTCTCCCCGGAGCCTTCTTTTCTCCAGGATGAACAAGCCCATCTCCCTCAACCTGTTCATAGGACATGTGCTCCAGCCCTCTCAGCATCTTCGTGACCTCAGATCTCTGCTCTCATGTGACAGCAAAAGGACCCAAGAGAAGTACATGGAGCTGTCAGATGAGGTTTGGGCTGGGTGTTAGGAAAAAGTTCTTCACCAGGGGGTGGTTGGGCATGGAACAGGCTCTACAGGGTCACAGCCCCAAGCTGCTAGAATTCAAGAACTGTTATTATTATTATTACTCTTGATGTTATTAATAATATTAAGACTGAACCAGGGATGTTATGGAAAAAACAGTCTTTAAAAGGGAATAATTTCTGATTCCAGGTTTGGGAAACAAGAACTATGTCAGCACAACACAAAAACAAGGAAGTTTTTAATGCTAATGACAACAGAGAATATTTTATATTTTTTTTATATATATATTGTAACAGATGTCAAATGCAGTTAGATTCAACTCAACTTATTAGTGCATGGCTTTTAGCCAAAAGCAATTCACATTTGCAGAAGTGTACTATCACATATGTCTTAATAACAGAAATGTGTTTTTAAAAATGTATGTGATAAGTCACATATGGTAGAAGGAATCTGTACAGCTTTCAACTCTTATGACAATGGAAACGACCAACTTCATTTTGCATAGCTGAAGAACATTAAAATTCAAACAGAACTCTCTTTGACATTTCAGAGCTACAAAAGCAACAGCACTAAAAGTTAGACATGCTTAGGGTATACTTAGTGAGGCTGTGCTGCTTGTTTAGAAGGGCTGCTCCAGAAGTAATATTTCCTATGTTATGATGTTAGCTCATGACTTCAGAGATGGATATTGGTGGGATGGCGGTAAGCCTGAACCCTATCCAGGAATATTCCTTTGCATTTTGTTTCTTTGCAACAGATAGCAACAAAGGGGCAGTCTGACAAAATGGTGTCTGACATGGAACTGTGCAAGGAGCAAAGGTGTGTCATTGAATCCCTCCATGAAGAAAAAATGGCACCCACTGGCATTCACTGACGCTTGCTTAATGTTGACGGAGACTCAACAGTGGATGTAGGCACACTGAGGGGTCAGTGGTTTGTTTCAATAGAGGCAACAGTGATTGCCTCCACTTGTGCAGATGTTCACAAACGTGGCCTGCAGGCTCTTGTTGATCGCTGGTGAAAATGCACAGCTAATGGTGGTGACTGAGCTGAAAAATAATGTCTGTAGTTGAGAGTTTTCTCTATCCAATAGTGTTATTGTACTCTTTGTATCTGTTGTAATTTCCATGGAAATAAATAAGAGGCATTACATTCAGGTAGGTAAGAAATACATGTTTGAAGGGTATATTGTAAGGTGGATGAAGAATTGGCTGGATGGTTGCAGCAAGAGGGTTGTGATCAAGAGCTCCTATGTCCAGGTGGAGCATGGTGATGGGTGGTGTCCCCAGGGATCCATCTTTGGACTGGTGCTCTTTAACGTCTTTATCAATGACACAGATAATGGGATTGAGTGCACCCTCAGTAAGCTTGCTGATAACACCAAGCTGAGTGGTGCAGTTGATAGGACAGAAGAAAGGCATCTAGAGTGATCTGGACAGGCTCAAAAAGTGGGTGCCTGTGAACCTAATGAGGTTCAACAAGGCCAAGTGCAAGTTGTTGCAGTTGGGTTGGGGCAATCCCAGATATCCAGACTGGGAGAACTCCTTAAGAGCAGTCCTGAGGAGAAAAACTTGGGTGTCCTGGTGGACAAAAAGCTGGACATGAGCCAGCAGTGTGCGCTTGTAGCCTGGAAGGCCAACAGTATTCTGGGCTGCATCAGCAAAGGGGGGTACAGCAGGGATAGGGAAGTGATTAGGTAATTGTCGCTCTCTACTCTGCCCTCATGAGGCCCCATCTGGAGCACTGGATATGGGACTGGTGCCCTCAGCTCAGGAAAGAACAGGTCCAGAGGAAACATGTAGATGCTCAGAGGGCTGGAGCACCTCTCCTACAAAGAAAGGCCAAGGGAGATGGGCTGCTTTTGCCTGGAGAAGAGAAGGCTTAGGGGAGACCTCACTGCAGCCTTAAAGGGAGCTTATAAGCAGGAGGGAAATCAACTTTTTACACTGGTGGGTAGTGATAGGACAAGGGTGAATAGTTTTAAACTAGAAGAAGGGAGATTTAGGTTAGTTGCCAGAGGGAAATTTTTCACTGGGAGGGTGGTGAGGCCCCAGCACTGCTGCCCAGAGAAGCTGTGGGTGCCCCATCCTTGGAGGTGTTCAAGGCTGGGCTGGATGGGGCCCCAGGGCCTGGTCTGGTGAGGGGAGCCAGCCCACAGCAGAAGGTTGGAACTGGATGATCTTTGAAATCTCTTCCAACCCAAGCCATTCTATGATTCTGTGATTCTATGACTTTCAGAGCAACCTATGTGAATGTAATCTATGTCTACGACTGCTATTTTAGAGATATTATTTTTGCTTTTGCCCTAAGAGGTAATATTTTAGCATAAAATTGTAATTGTATACAGGTAACTTAAATAGTTACATTTCACTGAAAAATAATGCAGATTTATCAGCTGTTCATTATACAGGCTGTAATTAATATGTATAATGGATTCCCTAGGGTACTAATTGAAGCTGCAACCATGAACGCAGTCAGAGAGAAGTTAAACAGCCAGTTAGGGGAAAATGACAGGGTGAAATATGCACATGTAGGTGGAAAGAGTGAGGCTGTCCATCTGGCCTTCTTCCATTCCAAAATATTACTCTTTTTCAAGTCCCATAAAAGAATTATTTAACCTAAATCCCCCACTTCCTCACTCCCAAATCTTTTTTACAGAGTAATTGGGCATCAGTGTCACACATATGCTGTTTAATGACTGCAAAGCTCAATATCTCTGTCACACATGGGAAAACTCAATTTAGTTGAGCCATTCCTGAGAATTTGACCCAAAATATTAAAAAAGCGAATGAATGAAAAATGACTGTTTTGGAGTTGTTCCCCAGGAACATCACCTTACAGCTCCTGGATTCTCTAGAAGATAAACTGAAATCACAGCTCATTTTATACTTTCTATTAAGCAACCACTAGGTAACAATGACTTTAATTCAGCTTGCACTGAATTTGAACTAGCCCTACAGGTCCCTTGTCATATTAAAAGTTTCATGTGTTATCAAGTCCCCACTGGATCCTATTTCTAATTTTTATCAGATTAAATGAAACATAGAGAGTCATTTATGACTATCTTGCATCTTGTCTAATCACTCCAAGGAGTACACATTTTGTGTTCTCTTCATAAGGTATAAATGACTAGACATGATGGAAACCCAGTGAGAGGCAGAACTGTATTCTTTTGCTATGTGTGCTAAAGTACAATGATTTGTGAGTTCTGTCAGTGCATGTTCTTACAAATACTAAACCACTCTAGTCCAAAACCAGCATGAGAAGCAAACTACTATGAAAACAAGAACATTTACTCTGTCTGTAACAGGAATATGCAGTTACAGGGATTTAGTTAAACTGCAATGATCACCTACTGAGGCTAAAAATACGTGTTTTATCGGTACAGGAAAGCAGATTAAGACTGGAGTATTCATTATTTAAAGAGAATCACTGATGTTGGTAGCTTTAACTGAAAATGCCTTTCCTCAAAGAGCTAGGACATCTATAAAGCAACTTTCTTAATTCAGTGATATACGGTTGAGTGTTGCTGCTAGTGCCCTAAGATTTAAGAACTTCTCATAAAATGCCCTGGAAATTGCTCCCTGGTAGCTTGCTCATACTTCATAGACCCCAACTGTAAAGAGCAGAAACATGCGTCTGTGTGTGGTGTGAGAAAGACACACATACTGAGTGAGAGAGCTCTTAATCAACAGGATGGCAAAGCCTTGATACACAGGTGCAAAATATTCCCATGTGTCTAGAAATCATTTGGCACATTCCTAGTTACTTCCCTCCTGTCAGACCTTCTCAAGGATTGCAATTACAAATCATAATCTTTTTAGCATGTACAAACCTCCCCAAGGCTAGGAGCACTATGTATTGAGTATGATTGTGATATTATTTGGCAGCTATTCATAGACAACACATTAATTTATGGAAACGGGATGAATCTTGGGGAGTGCAATCATTAGAGACACATGAGAAATCAAAAGCTTTCCTCAACAATACTGACCTTTTTACAGCTATTATTAGGGACAGCTTGAATTCCATTATCTCTTTTATTGCCCTTCTTACTGTCCTAGTCTTGTTAGTGACTGTACACCAGAAGTTCATTCAAGTTACATTTTCCAAAAGATAAAAGAATAACTTACTTTACAGGAATGTTTCTCAATTTTGTCTTTTCAGCAGCCTGTAAATAGAAGAGGGGTGGGGGAGACAAACAATTACACAACACACCTATGCACAACCAACCTGCACCCAAGCGCTGACTACTGGATGCTCTTCAGAAGTGCACACTCAGGCAACTGGCCACAGCCAGGGCAGAAGAAATGTGTCTGCAGTAGCTGGCCCCTTTCAGGGAGACACTGTTACGGATTATAAACACTTCTGCCCCAGTTTGTGATATGAGTGTGACTTGTTTGTTTTTAATGGCTATCAGTGTTGAGGAATCATTCATTACTTCACTTCCTACTCTGAGTCTGGCCTCCTTTGTCACAACCTATCTGCCCATATCCAGAACAGGAACAACAACAGGAAAAATTAAAGGGAAGAACAGACTGTTTCTGAAGCAGTTTTTATTCACCAACAGCAGAAAGGGCAAGGGATGACCAAATGTTCGGATCAATTTCCTCTTGTGAAACCTTTGAGAAAACACACTCAAATCATCTAAATGAGTAAATCTTTGGGCCTCTCAGCCTGCACCACCTCAGACATGGAGCCTGGTTCCAGTTTATTGCTGAACCCATTGATCTGTGTACAGTCCATTTATCATTCATGAAAAGAGCCAGTGATCTTCACAGTATATTAGAAGAAACAACTCAGATCATCTGTCAACGGCCCTCTTATTTCTGTTTCCCTCTCCATGGGGATTTCATCTCCTTCGATTTTTCTTGAATTAAAATGTTGCTAAGCAACACAGCTAGGAGCACTGATGGCAGAGCTGCGCCAGTCTATCACACTGGTTAAGTGGCTCGAGATTTTAGTGGAGGGTTTTAGGTTTTTTTTTTTAATGTTTCTGTAGCATAATTATGTAACCTGAACCAACCTTACATCTCCTCTCAATTTTTCAGAATAGATAAATAATATTTTGCCGTGCACCATTCCCTGACGTTTGTTAGCGGTGTCGTGCAGAGTTTAGTTAACACACTTCACTGACCGCAAGTCAGGTGGTTAACTATAAATTTATTTAATGTCCTTAAGCAATTACAATCTCAGTTGACAAACACTCAACAGATAACAATTCCAAACATAATGTAACAAGCAAACAGTCTTGGCAAAGCATACAACAATTAACGTACAAAAAGGGGAAGGGATGCATGCAGGATGTGTACTTCCAGTTTTCCACGAGTTGCCAGGTAAAGGAGTCTGCCAATTCCCCCAAGGCATGGTATTAGACTGAGTTCCTTCAGAGAGGGCCGTAACCAATACCCCCTGGCAAGAACGGAGATTTCTAGATATTGTTAGGGAGGTTAATATGACCTGATGTTTGCTGGTCTCAGTCCAGCTGAGAGGGGATCCCACTCGATAGTGGTCCCTGTGCTGTTTTATACTCTGCTAGCATCTGGTCTCTGCTGATATTGTTACTTAATCGCTACAGTGCACACCACTCCTGCTAAATGGGGTTAGTCTGATAAGCTATGCTTGGCTTGCCTAATGAAAGAGGAAGGAAAACCTTCCCTGGGTGCTACAGGAGTTAGTTGCACTTCTTTATTTAAGCCTAGAGGCACGGAACCATACCTGTGAGTGTCAGTTTGTGGTCCTGTTTCAGTGTGGCACTGCTTTGTTTCGTATAATCAAGCCACACATTTGCCAGTAATCCACCAAGTTGGTGCGGGGTCAGGCTCTTGACATTAGCTAGGCCGTGATTGGGAGGGCAGAGTCAGGTTTATCAGCTCCCCAGCAATGCAACCACTGCAGGCCATGCACCAAGAGGGTAAACAGGAAGACTAGGCAGAAAACCACTACCAGACCTTCACCTGGTCCTGTTTTTCACCTTTCTCCTAATTATGCCTTTCCCTTTCTTCAGCATGCCTTTTCAGGAGAATCCCACACATTTTAGTGCAGGACGGTTTGAGACATCACCTTCAGATAAACTAGTGTTTTGTATCATTTCAGGAAATTCCTTCTAGCATTCACAGAACCAGACTATAATAGATTTAAATGTGGAAAGCAGTCAGATGATTAGTGAGATTATAAGCATGGGTAGTGGTGAAAGGCAGAATTAAGACAACTGATCCGTAAACTTATTACACAAAGGAAAGTTTCACTGCTTAATTACCTTTGGAGATATTTTTGTAAAGCCTACCAAAATTGGACAGAAGGATTTTGGTGAGGAAGTTTAACCTCTGTTATGCATATTGTTGGGAATAAAATGATTCCCACATCGGAACTGCTAATATTAGTGGTCCTGAAAAATGGTCACATAAGCCCTTGAGGAATTAAATACTTTATGAATACTGACTAACTTTTGAAACCTCTGAGACCTGGACAATTGGGTTCCAAATTTTGCTGGAATTAGTTCTCTGGTCTCTAAAATAGGACTAGTTTTTCAGAATACCTGCTATTTTGGCTATTTTGCCTCCAATCACTACAAAGATAAAATGTATATTTAAATCTGTGGAAATCCTTAATAATAACTTCAAATTTGAGAGAAAGAATTAAGGCTTGTGACAGCTGACAAGGGACAACAGCAATACGCTGGGTTGGCTCCCAGCATGCGAAGAAAGATGCATTTGTTTCATTTGGATTACATTTCTCATCTAAAGGATGAATCGATGAAGGCATGATAGGAAACAATTGTTTTAATTGTACAGTACAGATACTAAATAAAACACTTAAAACTAGGAAAAGCTGAAGTTAAGATTGCACAAAATCATATTATGCACCCAAACCAATTATGTTTTCTCAAAGAAGCCTATAAATGAAATGTTGTTCCTGCCTCGTTAGTGAAATAGCATGAGTTGTGCATCCTTCCAATGAAACTCTCCCAGATCTCCATTTTTTTTAGCCATCACATGCATGCACAAAGTCAAAAAACATATTATTAAGAAATATTTCTAAGTAATGAACATGCAAATGCTTCATTTAAAATGGATTAAAGTACTACTGAAAACTACATTTCAGTTCCCCAAGCCTCCCATTAAACGTCACGTTTCAGTCCCACCCTGTGAAGAACTAGAATTATTTTCGAAGTTTATAAAGAGCCTTTTACTATGGCAGAAGATTTTTTGACTGTTTAGTGACACTTACATTTGGTCCAGATACCAAATATCTGGACTATAAAAATTCTGAGTTCTGGCATGTGAAACATGCATCTAAATCTCAGAGAGGCTTTTTTTCCCTCTAAATTAATCAAAAGTCACTACAAAAAATAGACATCAAAATACAGATCAGGAAAATAAAACAGAAGAGTGAAGAGTGTCTAGGATCAGAAGTAAATAATAATGCAGTCAATTCTAATACAAAGTAAAGCAGAAGATATTCAGGAGTGCATGTGCATGATGGTGTGAGCTAAACTGTTTGCATGAAAGATTAAAGAAGATGAAGATATTTCAGAGAGAGAGAACTGGCAATGTCAAAGTCATGGAATATTAAAGAGCAGAATCCAAACTTGGCATTTGATTTTTGACTACTTGGCAATGTTGATGTTTACTCTAAAAATGGTAGCTTTGGGAACAAAGAATTATGGAGGTACATTCTAGCACATATCTCAGATTTTTACATGGAAGATTTTCCCTTTTTTCCACTGTACTACTGGGAGAAGGCACTTTCCCAGCTCTTAAGAAAAGGCACGCTGTGGGGAGACTGCTCTTCACACATATGTTCACTCATACAGAGTTTTAGAAAAATATTGCAAGTTCTCGGGTTAATCTACACACTAGCCTAGTTCAGTGTTGGATGATAAAGCAATTGGTCTTTTCCTATCTCAAATGATGCAGTTTGTCTCTGAGTGGGAACGTGGTGATGTTAAACAGAGTATGGCAAGGGTTCTATCTGGAGAAGAAATGCAGAATGCCTTCTGCTTTTATTTTTCTTGTAGGTGCTGCTCATTCAATTTTCAAAGCATATTTGTTGCGATATCATGAGCATGCCCAGTGGCAGAAGATAAAGAAAGGCAAAATCAAAGTGACACTGAGTAACTCTACACATCAAGCTTTGATGCAGAAGCATATTGTTTGAAAATATTTGGTGTGCAGCAGGTCTGTCAATTAGAGCTAATTATATTTCTCTGATCAGGAAGAATGCAATCTTGTTTTAGGCAGGTTTCTTTGAAATGTATGACTTTTTTATAACTTCATTATAGGAAAATACTTCTCCCAAATTACTTTTTTGCTGGGCTGTTCAGCTATTGACTCAAATTGTCTGTGTTGCGTAGTTCTCTCTGCTTTGATAATTAACTTTTGATCATTACTGAATTTAGCAGTTCTTGTCAGATGTGTTCATAGCCATCCTCCTCAACTATTTCAGTGTTCATTGCCTTTAATCTTTGAACAAAATGATCTCATTGAGCCTCCATCAGCCTTGCTACTCAGTTAATAATTCCTGTTTCTCGTCTTCACGACGGAGCTTGATTTGTTTTAGACTAGATGCAAGCTTTTGATTATTAATTTAAGATATTTCAAAGACAAATATGTTATGAGTTATTTTCTATCTTATGATCCTAGGCCTTTACAAGTAAAAAACTGGTTTTATCTCCACATTATTTCCTAAACTTAATGTATTAAAACTACTGTCTAGAAATAGAGTAGGTAGGATGTCCCTAAATCATGATACATGTACCCTGAGAAGGAGAAGATGCTTCAAAAGAGCGGAATGAAATTGGACTGGTATAATGTAACATTCAATAGGTGTTAAGAGAATTACATCATGGGACTTCTGCTAATTTTGAGCTTGAAAATGTGCATTAAAATAATTTAGGATGATTAGAAAATGGAAGTCAGAATGAACTAGACAATCATTCCACTTTAATTCGTAATTTCCTTCTGACTTTTTGTTTTTTCCACAATTATGGCCTTTGCAGAATTGTACCTCTGCTCTTTAAGACCTTATTTCAACAGCTGACTGTAGTAGTGAATAAGAAAAAATGACACGGATGAACACATAAAAAGCAGTAAGGTACGCAGGATCATTCATCGGAGAGTCTTTGCCTGGAGATGTTCTTCTACGACTTTTGTAACTGTGAAAAACTTCTACTTCATATTTCTACTTCATATGCTGCATTACTCCTTATTTTGGCATGAGTTGTTCAAAAACCATCTGCACTGTGCTTTATTTGTGCAGTGTGAATATACCCACAAACTTATTTCATTAGCAGATATTTAACTATGACACAAAAGAGCTAACACAGGAATAACCACTGTCAGCTTCTAGGTTGTGCACAAGGACCACAGAAGGTGAAAAATGACACTTTTTCTTCACGACTACCAGTCACCAGACTGACTTTTGAAAAGAAAGAACGAGAAAAAGCACTCCAGTCAGTACACGTTTCCTACATCACAAAGGCCTGAGTAGAATGAAGTCATAAGAGGCCAGCTAAAAAACATCAATGTAAAATAATTAGAACTGTAGAAGGCAAATTAGATTTTCAGAAAAGTTTTAAAGGGGAAATGTCTGCTCTCCAAAGAAAATTAACATTTTCCATTGCACAGTTGAAAATCTAGTATTTGAAGTATTTGATTTTAGGAAGTGAAGTTTGTCACTACGTCACTATTTTTTAAGAATGCCTCCTCACACTCTTGATTCAGAAGCACTGATAGCCACCTAAGAAGGCATTTGCTGAGCCTTGAAGAGTCTCTTGTCCTGAGACAGATAGCACTTCAAGCCATTGAAGATGAGGGCAGAAGGAGACAGTCCTCCATGCTTTAACTTTTTTCCAGAGCTGCTGCAAATCTAATTTGCGTTCACCTCCTAGTTTTTAAACCAGCTCTGCATTCCTGGATGAATAGCTAAACAACTCAACACAAATTTATAATCCACCATGTTGTTCTTCTCTCCTGTGGGTAAAGAAGAGATACCTTGTGGACTCAGCTCAACAATCCAATAAAAACAAAGACACTTTCCAAATTTGTTGATTTATAGCAAACTGTAGATTATCACTTGTCTTGGAAGTTATACTACGCACTTTTATTTATACAGAATACTTTATCTATGATCCTAAGTAATGAACAAGAAAACTAATTGTTGACACAATACAGAGGTATTGTGCTCTGATTCTGTAATTACATGCTTAGTTATATCTATGACTTCCTATGCTTGCAGCAAACTAACCATCTAGAATTGTGCTGGGAAACAGAAAGCCCAAACATGAGAGCTGAAGAATTAATATGTATTGATGTATGCATAAATGTGTTGCTTGTTCCTCTTTTTACTTTTTTTCTTTACTTCATTGGTTACACTCTCCTCTACTTGCCCCCTAATGTCAACAGAAGAGACTGTATTTCTTTCTTGCTAATTGCTTCTGACACAAAGTTAGCAACCTCATATTTGAGATTCTGTGCGTGATGTTCTAGGTCAACCCCACCTTGAGGACGAAAAGCCCAATAGTATCATATCTAGGACCAAAAACAATGATGAATATACTTTCCTTATTGTATTGTATTGTATTGTATTGTAGAAAATGAGTACCTTTCCTTCAGAAGCCAAACACGTAGGATGGTTCATCTGAGATTTATTTTTTGAAATAGGAAGTCACCATGCATATGGTATCTACAAATCAGAACTGTTCATTGGACTCTTGTTGTGTCTAAACTACAGAGAACTTCTCATCATTGCTTTCAGGAATGTAGTAATCTTGTTGGCTTTACTGAGAGATGCTCAAGAATACTTAGGGTAAAATTTTACCAGTAGGAAATTTAATTTCAGCTGGCACAGTGGAGGCTGGGTAAAATGAAAAAGAGTTTAAGTGAGCAAGTCTAAAACAGTCTGCCTCTGGGTTAGGAGTTAACTGCATCCCTGATGCAAGTGAACTGCTTTTAACTGAGCAACACCACAGATATATTTGGGCTTCTGGCAGCATTTTTCCCAAAATCTATTTACATCATGCCAATGGTAAAAACCAAACTGTGTAATTAAAAATGTGACCACTTCCCATCCTTGACAGACTATTCCATACTAAGAAAAGCCTGGACCTTAGAGTAATTGTATCTTGACAGTAGAAGCTTGAAACAGTATTTACATTTCCAAAAATGTTTTTGAAAGGAATTTGCTATTTGTACAAATTTTGACTCCTTCATCTAACAAAAGAGGAACTACAATGTGACATTACAAATTCTACCAATTCAGTTTATGTAGGACTATATTCTAAGGCATTTTCAAGATCCTTTACAAATGCAAATCAACTCTCAGAACATCTCATGAAATCCAGTATACTTAAATGGTCTGACAATACCAATTTGGTCATTCTAGAGTTCTGTGGTAGAGAACAGAACTCCTTCCTAGAGAAAGGCTTGATTTTTCATAAGAACTGTTCTATCTGAACCAAGATGGAAAAAATATAATGAACAAGACTGGTTGGAGATGTGAAAGTTGGGGGTAGTTTTGGCCGTTGTGGCCATGAGATCGTAGAATTCAGGATCCTGCAGGGTGCAGGGAAGATGCAAAGCAGCAAGTGCATCCCTGGCCTTCAGGAGACTTAACTTTGGCTTCTTCAGGAACCTGCTTGGAGGAATCTCATGGCATCGGGTCCTAGAAAGGACTCCAAGACAGCTGGTCAATAGTCAAACATCTCATCTTCCAGGATCAGGGCCAGTGCATTCATACTAGCAAGAAGTTTAGCAAAGGAGGCAGGAGACTTGTATGAATGAGCAGGGAGACCATGAGAAAACTCAGACAGAAGAAAGAAGCATACAGAATATGAAAAGGGGGAAGGACGCTTGGGAGGAATATAGGAATGTTGTAAGAATATGCAGGGGTGGAATTTAATTTGGCAAGGGGTGTAAATTACAACATGAAGGGTTTCTTCAAATATATCAGAAGCAAAAGTAAGATTAGTGAAAATGTGGTCCCACTGCTGAATGACGAAGGATTCAGAGAAGGCAGAGTTAATGAACACCTTCTTTGCTTCAGTCTTCACTTCTGATACCAGCCCTTTGGAACTGCAGACCCTGGAGACCAGAGAGAGCTTCCTCTCTGGTCATTGTAGAGTTCTGTGGTAGAGAGCAGAACTCCTCACTACAGAGAGGCTTGATTTTTCATAAGAACTGTTCTATCTGAACTACGTTGGAAAATCTATAATGAACAGGACTGGTTGGAGACTGGGGGTAGCCAACAGAAAAACAAAGACTTTCCCTTGGTGGAAGAAGGTTGGGTTAGAAATCATTTGGGCAAACTTAAATCCCATGAGTCCATGGGCCCTGATGGGAGGCATCCATGAGTGCTAGGCCACCCTCCATCATCTGTCATGCAGAACAGGAATGGTGCTTGAGGACTGGAAGAAGACCACTGTCACTCCAATCTCCAAAAAAGGCAAAAAGGAGGACCCATGAAAGTCTAGAGCTGTCAGCCTCACCTCCATCTCAGGAAAGGTGATGGCATCCTGGAGGCCACCTTTAAGCACATGGAGGATAAGAAAGGTAATCAGGGGCATTCAACATGATTTCACTATGGGGAAATCATGCATAACCCATCTGGTAGCCTTCTAAGACAGAATGACTGGATGGGTAGATGTGGGGAGACAAGTGGATGTCATCTACCTGGATTTCAGCAAGGGTGAACCATACTGGGTCCGGTCCTGTTCAACATAGAATCATAGAATCATAGAATTGCTCAGGTTGGAAAGGACCTTCAAGATCATCAAGTCCAACTGCAACCTAACCATACTACCCTAACTCTAACAACCCACCACTAGATCATATCCCCAAGCACCACATCCAAACGGTTTTTAAACACATTCAGGGAGGGTGACTCAACCACCTCCCTGGGGAGCCTGTTCCAGCGCTTAACAACCCTTTCTGTAAAGAAATTTTTCCTGATATCCAACCTAGACCTCCTGTGGCACAACTTGAGGCCATTTCCCCTTGTCCTGTCACCTGTCACCAGTGAGAAGAGACCAGCCCCACTCTCACTGCAATCACCTTTCAGGTATTTGAAGAGAGCAATGAGGTCTCCCCTCAGCCTCCCCTTCCTCAGGCTAAACAGCTCCAGTTCCTTCTGTCTCTCCTCATAGGGCATATTCTCCAAGCCCTTCACAAGCCTTGCTGCCCTTCTTTGGACCTGCTCCAGCACCTCAATGTCCCTTCTGTACTGAGGCGCCCAAAACTGAACACAGTACTTGAGGTAAGGCCTCACCAATGCCAAGTACAGGGGCAGGATTACTTCCCTAGTCCTGCTCACCACACCATTCCTGATACAAGCCAGGATGCCATTGGCCTTCCTGGCCACCTGGGCACACTGCTGGCTCATATTCAGCTGACTGTCCATCAGCACACCAAGGTCCCTTTCCATCAGGCAGCTTTCCAGCCACTCCTCTCCAAGCCTGTAGGGTTGCCTGGGGTAGTTGTGACCAAAGTGCAGGACCCAACACTTGGTCCTGTTGAAACTCAAAAGGTTTACCTTGGCCCACCCATGCAGTCTATCCAGGTCCCTCTGTAGTGCCTTTCTACCCTCTGGCAGATCAACACGCCCTCCCAACTTGGTGTCATCTGCAAACTTACTGAGGGTGCACTCAATCTCCTCATCAATCATTGATAAAGATGTTGAATAGAAGAGGTCCCACCACCAAGCCCTGGGGGACACTGCTTGTGACTGGCTGCCAACTGGATTTAACTCCATTGACCATAACCCTCTGGGCCCGGTCATCTAGCCAGTGTTTCACCCAGCAGAGTGTATGCCCATCCAAACCATGGGCAGCCAGCTTCTCCACAAGGATGCTGTGGGGGACAGTGTCAAAGGCCTTACTGAAGTCCAGTCACCTTGTCATAGAACGAAATCAGGTTTGTCAAACAGGATCTACCATTCATAAACTCATGCTGACTGGGCATGATCCCCATGCTGACCTTTAACTGATCCACAATGTATCCTGAGATTATCCGTTCCATAACCTTCCTGGGCACCAAGGTGAGACTGATAGGTCTATGGCTACCAGGATCATCATTCCAGCCGTTCTTGAAGATGGGAGTCACATTTGCCAGTCTCCAGTCAACTGGGACATTCCCTGTTAGCCAGGACTGTTGAAAGATGATGGAGAGTGGCCTGGCAACCACATCCATCAACTCCCTCAGCATTCTAGGGTGCAATCCATCTGGCCCCATGGACTTGTGAGTGTCCAGCTTTCAGAGCAGGTCCGAAACTATCTCATCATGGATTGTGCATGGCCTATTCTGTTCCCCATCCCCATCTGCCAGCTCAAAGGGCTGTGTGCCCAGGGCACAACTAGTCTTACTATTTAAGACTGAGGCAAAGAAGGCATTAAGTATCTTAGCCTTATCCTGATCCTTGGTCACTCTGTTGCCCTCAGCATCCAACAAGGGATGGAGATTCTCCCTAGCCCTCCTTTTACTGTTGATGTATTTATAGAAATATTTATTGCCTTAGTGGCCAAGTTCAGTTCTAGCTGGGCTTTGGCTTTTCTAACATCTTCATCAGTGACCTGGAAAAAGGCACAGAGTTCACCTCAGCAAGTTTGCTGAGGCTACCGAATTGGGTGGAGTGGCAGATACACCAGAGAATTGCACTACCATTCAGAGAGACCCTGACAGGCTGAACAGGTGGGCAGAGAAGAACATCATAAAGTTCAACAAGGGCAAGTGCAGGGTCCTGCACCTGGAGAGAATAATCTTATGCATCAGTACAGGCTAGGGACTGACCTACTGGAAAGCAACCCTGAAGAGAAGGACCATGAACCAGCAGTATGCCCTTGTGGCCAAGAAAGCCAATGGTATCCTGGATGGCATTAGGAAATGTTGCCAGCAGGCTGAGGGGGGTGATTTTCCCCCTCTACTCAGTCACAACTGGAATACTGTGTCCAGTTCTGGGCTCGTCATTTCAAGAAAGACACAGAGCTCCTAGAATGAGTCCAGTGAAGGGCTACAAAGATGATAAAGGGATGGATCAGCTCTCCTATGAATTATGACTGAGATACCTGGGACTGTTCAGTCTGGGGAAGACTGAGGGGATCTTATTTATGTGTACAAATATCTTAAGGAAGGGCATCAACAGGATGGAAACAGGCTGTTTTCTGTGGTGCCTGGCAACAGGACAAGAGACCACGGGCTCAAACTCAAACATGGGAAGTTCTATCTGCACATGAGAAAAACTTCTTCACTTTGAGCACGACTGAGCACTGGAACAGGTTGCCCAGAGAGGCTGTGGAGTTTCCTTCTCTGGAGATATTAAAAACCTGCCTGGATGTGATCCTGGGCAATGTGCTCTAGGTGATCCTGCCTGAAGTGGGGAGGTTCGTCTAGATGATCCCAAGTGGCCCCTTCCAACCTCAGCCACTCTGCAATTCTGTGATTCTGGGAAGTCCATCTTTAAGAAAAACAAAAATCTGAATTGAAATTCTGGTTATAAACAAAATTTCTCAGTAAGTAAATTATTACAAATTCATTACACATAACCCCAGCTTAGCAGATGATTAATCCTACCCTGAAAATATAAAATATTTAGCTGTGAATAAAATGTAGTATTGTCTTCTTATTTACTGATGACTTTTCCTAAAATGTGTGTTTGATTCGACACTCCAGATGGCTAATAAAACAAGAAATCCGTTATTTACTGGGCTTACTCCGTACCCATGTTTCTAATCACATGATAAAATAACATAAGAAAGAATAAGAAACAGAAGAAAAAGGGCAAGAAAAATTTACAAGAGAAGCAAAAAAAATAAACGTCTTGTCTAAAATTTCCTAAAGAAAGAAGGAGAAAAAGGCTAAATTGCGTCCTGGTACTTCATTGTGTAGGTGCAGACAATCTCCAAAATCAATGTATTCCTCGGTTATCCACTTCTAACAGAAAGTATAACTATTTGTATGTATCTCCATCTCTGAGACTTATCTGAATAAGTGCTGATGTTTTGAAGTCTTATAATGAGGTGTGCTTTTGGTGTGCAACGTCTAATTGCTACTTTTCACAGCTTTCCTGTGGGTTATAACTTTCTGTGCCATAATGGAAAGGAGGTTAGGCAAATGCCTCTGAAACAGCCCCTCCTACCTCAGTTCCTTTGTGGTTTATGCCCTTGGATTCTTTACAGTGGCAAAGTTCTTTACCTCATTCCTCCAGGATTCCAGTCTATCCTTAGATTCTTCCCTACTCTTAATAAATGAAGGGTTTCCTAGATTTGAGAAGCAAAAGGGCAGAGTCAAAGAGTACCAGCACTGGTGGTGCTGGAAACGTGTGTATTGATGTTGCTATCGTTCATTTGTTCATGCTGCTCATTTTTTTTCCTATACAGGACTAAAGACTTTAAGGATTTTAATTTATACTGAACATTAAATTTACCCTGAATATTAAATCAAATAGGCAATAGAAGTAAACAGACATGTAATAACTCTTTGCTACCCTTGGTCTGGTTTACCATATTGCTCAGATGACTTTGCCAAGTAGCACAGCTCTGAAAACTACACATAATATATTGCCATGAGAAGTGGTAGCTTTGTAAAGCACACATGTTCTGTTCTGGAGAGAACACTGCGCTCCGAGCCTGCCCCTACACGTGAGTAGGAGGTCTGCTCTTGGAAGGTTCGTCCTGATGGTACAAAATGAAGCACCTCCAACCCCAACAAACCTTGCAGTGGCAGATGCATTCATTGTAAGAAAAATTAGGGTGTTTAGTTCTCATTACTGTTCTCCTCCTGGAACTCCTCCAGGGGAGATCAACTTTCAGTTCCTCTTCCCTTATTCTGGCTGACAAGCTAATTACTGGATTTATCATGCCCTTTTCATCACCTACTTCCATGCTTGTTCTGGCCACCTATGAGTCCCTCTGTTGAGATATTTGCAGCCCCCCAGCCTTAAGAAAACACTAGCACTATATTCTACTAGTGTGAAAAACTCCTAAGAATTCAGATTTTGAAGTTCACACACATAGTTGCCTGGGGTTTTACGTAAGAGCAATGCTGCAGATGGCCAGTATAGGAAAGCCAGACAGTTTCTTTACCAAAATGCTCTGCAAGACAAGCATGATAAAAATCACACTCTCCTTTTGAGGAGAAAAGGAAGATAAACGTTTCCTATGTGGTTGGATTAGTGAGTGTTGAGCACCGAGATGGCCCGCAGATACCACAGACCTCAGATTTATTTTTATAGGACAGTATGGTCAAGTCTGGCTTTTCTTTTAACAACAACAATATTGGTATCAATCAATTATCTCAGCTGCTGCTGTCTTTGCTTGCTGCCAAAACAATACAAGGCTTTTGCATAAGTGGCATATGTATGCCACAAGACTTGGGGAAATGCATTTTTCTCCATGCTTATAATAAAGCCTCCTTTATAAAAACATATGTGCACAGGCATGCATGCACACACAGAGTACGTGATCCATCCTGAGGAGTGAAAGCTGTATCTCCCTCCTCCCTCCCATCCCCAAAAAGCTGGCAGTTCTCCAGCGTATGGGCCTTATGGCAGTGCTCAGGAGCAAATGGCCTTTCCACCTCTATTTAATTAGTGATAGCGGCACCAGGTCTGTGTTTAAAGCTTCTCCTTGAGGTGAATGATTTCTAGTGGCATGGCTGACAGTTTGGCTGCTTCAGGCTGGTGGCATGAAAAAATAAACCCAAGAAATGCAAATGCTTAAGAGAGCACTGAGGGGCCTGCTTATTTGTGGGAATGTGAGGAGAGGAATTCTTGCAGCTGTATTTATCCATCTTTCCAACAAAAGCATTTCAGCCTTTGCTAGGGCTGCTCACCTTCCTGCATTATTTTCTCTACTGTGGTAAACCACTAAGATGCCAGTGCGTATCAGGCAACCCATGGAAAATGCATTTCAGTGGAAAGGATGGGGCTCCTCCAGTTCTTCCAGTGCTGATCCATGTGGCTGTCACCTCAGAGCTGAGGTAAGACCATGGCTGCAATCTGCAGGGGCAAACTTCTTGTTGATCTACAGAATTGTACAGTCTTCAGCAACCATTCCTCCTGAGGGCTGTATTAATCCCCTTTCCCAGTGATGGATGACCTCCACAATAGCAACATGTGCAGAAACAGGTACAGGAGATTCTGTGAGTCTGAGGAAGTGAAAAGCCTTTGATAACACCTTGCAGTTTAGTGGGTGCCATGCTCTTTGCTCATAACTGCAGCAAGTTCACCTCAGATCTCACAGTGGCTACAGAAAGCCTTTGCTGATAATGAACAAACAAAATGATAGGAACCTATGTCACTGCTATGTGAATTAGTACCTTAGACATGCCAACCATCAAATCCCTTATTTCCAAAGTCTGGTCTAACAGAAGCTGGAGGATTTGTTTTACATGGTTGATGATACACAGCTGTTTAGTGTTGTGCGGAATAAAATAATTTGAGTATCATTTAAAAGGGACTGAGGTAGGAAGAAGAGGCATACCTTCATGAAAGGATTTTTCATGGTTATAGACTGAGAAGAATGACTGCATTATCCTAATAGCTTCTGTTTTCATTAATGGCTCAATGAAAACATTTCCTTACAATTATAAAACATGACTGCAGATCTTAAACACTGGAAAGTGGGCTCTTTATCAAAATACACTGCTGTGGATACAAGCAATGCTGCATCACTCTGGGATTTAGATGAAACCCAATGACAGATAAACTGTTTACATTAAAGACTCTATCAAAGTTATTTTGTACCTAGTTTCATCCTAATCCATCTGATTTTTCTATAGCTTTGACAAGATGACCTCTCTCACTGTGTGTGCAGTATTGATGTCATTACTGAAGAGCTGTTCTTCAGCCTTTCTGCTGATAACAAAGTAAATGGAAATGCAGCGAAACCTTGGGGAGTAAACAGCTTGTTCAGGATCCAGCTAAAAAAACGGAATAAATGACAACAGGAAAGGATATCTATTGTTACAATGAAAGTGGTAGCCATATCACTTTAAAACGTGTTTCAAGACGAAAGCATAGTGCATCTTCGCATGTCATAGAGTTAAAAAAAATAAATTGAATACGGGCTTTGAAAGTTCAGTATGCATTATAACAATTCAAAGCTCAGCTGATCACCTTTTTAGATTGAGCTACAAAGTCAAACATTTTGTAGGTAATTACCTAGTAGCAACCTAGCAAAAAATATAAAGGTTTGTGTAAAATACAGAAGACAGATCAAGGCCATGGATTATGTGTATGTCTCATTTTTGTATTATCACAACAATGTCGCCAGTTATCAGAGGAGTTCAAATAAGGTGGCAATCATTAAGTGAAGAAGGAAGAAAAACACAACAGTAAAGAAAAACATCTCAGTCATTTGCCAATAATACTATTTACATGAAAACAATGCAGTTAGTATCAAAGTTTCTTTGGTTAAAATGCACACAGCTTGCTAGGAATGTGCTTTCAATTAAGGATGTATTTCTGGGGTTAACAGGACTATTCGTTAGGCAGAAGAACAAAGAGGAGCTGGTTAAAAAAACTGGATACACTACAGCTGCTTATAATACTGTATCCAGACACAACTCATTTGGATGTCTTTGAGCTCAAAGCTAATTTGAGTTATACAGAGGTGCTTTAAAGAACAAAACACAAATCCATGTTTTATCCAAGCTCTTTTAGCTGAACCAAGCTACTAATTGAAAATAATCACTACTCTTTCTAATTTCTGATTTAGTTTTTTTTAACAGAGTAATAAAGCCATGTAAAAGCACTGTTCTTAGGGAAGAGCATCAATAGCAGCATCTCTGAAATACCTTGTCACCTAGTGTTTTTACTGTGAACCTGTGTGTCATCTGCCTTGACAATATCTGTTGTGGGCAACCTAAAAATACCATGCAAGAGGACCTCTGAATGCAATACGAATGCAATGTTTCTCTCAGTAGAGTTTAAAACCCAGGCAATGCTTAAATGTAACAATGCTTCTCGAATAATACATTAAACATTTATAATACCTGGTATTATAAATGCGTGACATAAAAATCCACTGGGTTGGTCAGTGTGCATATTAAAAACCATTCAAGTAGGTCAAATTGTTGATATCTTAAAACTTTAAAGACAGCAATTTTAATAAAACTGTCAATACAATTTTCTTTGTAAAAACATTTGCGACTGATTATGCTGCTTATATTGAAAAAGAAACACAAGGTCTATATCTTTAGATCTTTTATTGAACTGTGAGCACAGCATCAATAACTGCTTCTCAGCTGTAAATGAAAATTGATTCCAGATCTAACCTGTCGTTTTCTGTGTGGTTTTAATCCCAAATCACCCACAATGAAAGACATAAGAATCAGCATTTTGTCTAAGAGACAAAGCATGTGTCACGTGGACAGATCTAAAGTGTCTACACTGAAGATGCTGTGGGATGTCTTTATGTGTGTTAGATATAGGTGATAGCTGCAGTATCTCCAAGTGAGGCCCAAAAAATGATGACTGGAGTTGGGTAACTTGTAGCTTCCTCCATGATCTATAGCTATAGTCAATATAGTCCAAAGATTTACAGATCTGAAGTCAGAAGGGACCCTCGAGGATCATCTCATTGGACCTCCTGCATGTCATGGCCCAACAACTTCTATTCCAAGCCCACACCTGCCAGAGCATGTAGTAATGGAGTCTAAGAGGAAAGGAAAGCCATTATGCTTCCTTGCAATTTGCAGCAGTTTGACACTAGTAGTTTGGATTTCCAGTCACCACTTGCTTGCTGGACCTTCTTAAGCCTTTTGGGGTGAAATTAAAGAGGATAGCATCCTTTTTTTTTTTTTCTAGAAGAACCAAGAAGACCTAACATTCTGTTAGGTTCTCCAGAACATAGCCCTTAGGAACCATTTCCATCCTGTTTGCAAAGTGGGTGTTAAAAAGTGAACAGTGTGTTCAGTAACAAACTCACTAACACTATCTAAATAGACCAATACCCTTCACTAGCTTCAAACTATCAGTTCTCATTTTATCCAAAAATCAGGCTCAGCCACAATTATGTGACTGACCAGAGCGATCATGTTTTGGGTTTCTCTTCAGCACTGGGGAGAAGAGGAAGGAGCTGTTTAACAACTGAAAAAGTACGAGGCTCATGGGCCCCTAAATAAATGTAGTACAGATCAGAAATACATGTGCTCATTCACAGGAGTGAAAGAATAGGACATGAGAGTTTCGTTTATTGCGACAAGCTTCTAACAGTCTTGCAATAAGACAAATGGACTACTGGCAGTCTCAGAAGACAGGCTGATAGATCAAATGCTCTCCACATACCACAGACATTCACTGAAAGTTGGTATTGAGGTGCATTTATGGATCACTGCCACTACTGCCCCTGCCATGAAAGTATTGAAGGGGCCCTAGCAATTCTCAAAGGACAAATACAAGCCTGGGTCCTGGGGCTCCCTACTGATTGCTGTTCTCAAATAATTTCAGCTTCCTTGGAATACTAGTAAAGAGATTATGATAACAAACTTGTTTTTTACATGTTGTATTTTTATAAATAAAAATGAGTAAATGCTAGCTCATGCTTCACATTGGCTACAAGCCTACAGCTGTAAAAATCAGAAAGATTGCAACGAGAATAATTTGTTGCAGCAATGTTGCATAAACTGTTACAATGATTTTGAGTTTTAATCTTTACTCTCCCTGTCATAATGTACACACATGTACAGGTGAACTACAATACCCATTTGTGTGCAAAATCTCTATGTTAATAAAAACATTTTTATAACTCCACAGCTGAAAATTCAACATCCTATAATTTGTATATTGTAATCACCTTTATCTGTCCGTCATGAATGGATGTTCTACGTATCTTTTGTAAATAATATTTTACAGACAAAAAATATTGCAGTTACTTTATTGATGCTTATGTGCCCGACCAATGTGCTAGGTCAACCTTTCCTTCCACACCCAGTCCCCTCTCTTTCCTTTATAGAGAGATGGCAGCAGCTGCTGAAGTGTGAAGGTATTGCCAGCATAATGCTTGAATGATGCAGCAGAGCCACGCTGCTCAGCTTTGCAAGGCCTTTCTCTGGGATGCAGTGTGTTACAAGAATCTAAAGGACAGACGCATACAGTCACATTTCCAGGAAATCTAAAAACCTGTGGAATTCTTTCCCATGATGTATATAACATTGCTTACACTCTCCGTTGGTAATGCACATAAAAGCAACACATTTGCACGTTCTTGTTAAGTGCAGGAAACTGTAGAAATATGACCAGCGTGCTTACTGTCCAGACAGTTCATTTATTTTTTACATGATTGGATCCATTCGAACCTCTAAATATAGGTACCATAATCTGCCACTTTAGAAGATATTTGGGAGATCTAAGGAGACATTAATCAATGCTGATCACTCAGAGTGACATGAAACTCATGCTGCTTAAAGGAAAAAGAAAACCATTTTTAATGTACTATAAGATTTTGAGAAAAGACATGAATGGTCCTTATCATGGCTCTCTTGTCTTCAGCTTACACTGCAAAACATATTTGCTAGAAAATCTTGTAAAGTTTTTGTGCAGTTTGAGGTTTCCTACTGCTTGGGCACACCTCCACACTTAAGCTGCAGCCTCTGACCTGTGAGCAAGGTAACACTGCTTCCCAGCATAACCCTCCCTTTGGGTAAGGGGCATGCATTGATAGTACAACAGCAGTGCTCTGACAGCTGCCAAAACTATGTTACATGGTGGACACAATTCGTGGCCTTCCTGCACAGGGCTGACATCAGAGGTGACACCGACTCAGTGTAGATTGCGTAAATCTGGAGTAAGTCTACTGAAATCAATGGAAAATTACTATAGTAAGAAAACAAAAATAAAATCTTCCTGAGAATATGTTACTGTTTCTAAATTTTGCACAGTGCCACAATGTCAGCCTAAGGGAATATTTGGGCAAGCCAACATGCTTGCACAATAGTGCACTGCACCAATACAGGCTTTTGATTCTTGGCCTTCAGATGAGAATGATAGTTGTTCTTGGTGCTAATAGTACTGACTTGTACAACTAAGGGGTCAAATGACACCGGAAGATACATTTTTCCTGGTATGACTCTAAACTGTGGGTGTCCAACCTTCTGGCTGCCCTGGGCCACACTGAATGAAGACAAATTGTCTTGGGCCACATATAGCATGCAATATAATTAACGTATAGAAATAAAAAAAAACCCTTCCTTTATTTTTTGGTTTTTTTTTTTGACCTTGTTTTTGTGAAACTAATGAACATGTTAAATTATTAACTTATGACATAACACATGCCCAACGTTAATAATTAAATAAGAAAATCTACAAGTTGGCTTAATAACAAAAAGTGTGGGTCTTCACAGGCATACACACTTGTAGGTAGGTTGAAATATCATTTTTGACAATAACCAAGTTTTACTTGCTAAGTGGCACAAGTGCATGCCACGTGTAACACACGTGGGTTTTGATTTGATCCAGTGTGTGTGGCAGGCATGAGTGGCAGAACTGGCACTGCTCTGCACCCTCCCCTCCACTGCGTTCTGTTGTCTCCTACACAGTCCACACTCAAGCTATGCGTGATCGACTCCTGAAAAATACTGCTAAAAATCACGTAGTAATGCTAGAAGTGTGTGACTTTGCAGGGCCACATCACTAGCTGTCCAGGGCTGCACACAGCCTGTGGGCCATGGGTTGGACAAATATGCCCTAAAGGATGGATTAGGTGGGTTGAAGGAGAGCATTCAAGTGGTTTAAAAGTAAATAAGAAAGAAAGATCCACTTATAATTAACAACGTCAGAGGGGGATGCTGGCAGGACGGCAGTAGAGGTCGAACCTTCCTGCCAATACTGTTATATTTTGTCACTGTGTGACAGATGGCAGCAGAGGGGTAGTCTGACAGAGCGGTGTCTGACATGGAAATGTACATGAAGTAAAGCTGTGACAGTGAATTTCTCTATACAGAAGCAAATGGCACCCACTGGGACTCATCGATGGTTGCTGAAAGTTTAAGGAGACCCAACAGTGGATGTGAGCACAGTGAGGGCTGGGTGGTGCATTTCAGCAGTGGTGAGGGCAAGAGTGGGACACCTCTGCTGGTGCAGATGTTTACGAACGTGGCCTGCAGGCTTTTGTTCCTCTCTGGCAAAAATGCTTAGATAATGATGGTGACTATGTTGAAAAATAGTGTTTTGTGGCTGAGAATTTGTTCTATAAAACAGTGTTATTTTGCTCTTTGTATCTATTGTACTTTCCATGGAAATAAATAAGAGGTATTATTTTGAGAGCAACCTATGTAAAATAACATGAAGGATGAATTTAACCCAAAGTCTCAATGTTTTTAAGAAGAATGTTGAGAATATGAATTTCACCAGCCTTATTTCCCAGCATTACTCATAAATATTTATAGGGTGGGAAGAACAGAGAATTACATCAGACAGTTTTCTGAAAATTTTTCTTCATTAACGTTCCATATAGTTTGAGAGACTTTCAGTATTGATTTAGATCTACACACTGAAGATTTTACCTCTCACAAATGGGAATTGCTGAATTACTGACTGTGGACCCCCAGCCCTTTTCTCACTTACTAGAATAAAACTTAAAGACTCAAACTTCATGTGTGCAGTCCTACAAATGAATTGCAAAGTGCAAAACAACTCTACAGTCATGATAGTGGTCTGATGTGGTCATTTTACACCCACTTCCAAACAGGTCATCAATTTCAGAAACTGAGTGTGAAACAAGTGGAGGTTGTTCCACAGTTAATTTGGTACAATGGATGGGAACTCAGCCTACATTAGCTATTCCCAGATGACGACATGAGTGTTCTCTTATTCCAAGGCTATCATTCATTGTTTTGGTTTGGTTTAATCTATTTCACAGTTAATTCAGCAAAACAGCCAAAATGTATTCTTATTTAAGAAGTTTCCTCCCACCTGAGCGGACTTAGAAATGACTGTAAAAGATTCAGAAATGGTATTACGTGCAGGTAAAACCTAAGATATTGGATTCTGCAGCACCTCAAAATGCTTTTGATGCAAGTATAGCAAACAATCATGCAGACACATTCAAGCAACAACAAAAAAAATCCTTTGTTAGATTATATGGTCAATGCACTGAGATGTATTTTACCTGTTCACTGTCATCTTCATCACTGCTGAGTTTCAGATCATCCTCAAGCATCCTGAAAAAAAAACACCCAAGAGATTGAATTACGTTTAATGACTTAAAGTTGTATAAAATGGGCTGAACTACCTTTTCAGTTCAACAGCAGCAGAATCAGACCTATGCTAAGGAAACTGATGAATACTCTGCATATGTATGTTATTAGTTCTTCTATGAGATGCTAGGTAAGACTCGTCCATTATGAAGTTTGGCAGTCAGCTCCTCTTTCACGTCCTCTTTTATTTGCAGATTATCTCAAAGCGATTAGTCCATATTTCTATATTACAAGGGGAAAGGGAAATTCAGTTCTGAGACTGCTAAAAGGAGACAAAAAGGTGCACCGTGTTTCATTCTGGATCTAGGGTATTAGTAATCTTTTTTTTGAGGCCTGTACTGATCTCACCTCACCTAACTGAGAATGCAGAACAGGGAATAGAAAGGAGTTTTCTCAGGTTTGATGCATCCTCCCAGTTGTTAATATCTTTTTTTTTCCCTGTAGGGATATCCCATGTTACTGCTCCCTGCCCTTGGATAAAGGGGAAGGAAACTCCCAGCAGGTCAGGCAGTCCTGAAGTCCCTCTTCTTTCCCTTGACATAAGAAGGAGTTGAATAATGCATACTGCTGTATTAACACTTGCCTTATACAACTTTTTTTTTTTTTTTTTTTTAATGCAAAGTCATTATTTGCTGTTACGTCTTTGCAGAAAAGGTCTCTTCTTTCAAGGTCTGTCTACCTAGACAGACATGACTAACAGTGACCAAATACTCTTCCCTACAGTTTCCCACATATTCACACTTTTATCTGGTGGTACTTCTCAGAGCTGATATTCCTCTGGGCACACTTCATAGAATCACAGAATCACAGAATGGCTGGGGTTGGAAGGGACCCCAAGGATCATCAAGTTCCAATCCCCCTGCCACAGGCAGGGCCACCAACCTGGTCTTGAACACTTCCAGGGATGGAGCATCCACAACCTCTCCGGGCAGCCTGTTCCAGCACCTCGTCTCTTTTATTGGAGGATGACAAACGAATGAATCAGTATGTCACCCAATCTGCTGTGACACCCACTGAAATTGCCAAGCCTTCTTTCCCCCACTCTGATCTGCTTTACTCACTGCAGGAGAATGGCAAATTGCAATTTCCGCTTCCCTCCTGCTTTGATGGAGACTGAATTCTATGACTTTTTATTGTTAGCCTTTAAATAACTGTAGCAATCAAAGGATGTTCCATTAATTTTTCGTTGTTTGAGGACCACCAGTGGAAGCCTTATGGCATATGGAATTCTAAAGAGGGGACAATAATCCCAGTGGGAAAATATAAGTTCGAAGCCCTGCCGGTGCTCTTAAAAAGAGAAAGTGCAAGGAGATCCTTAAACTGGTTTGTAAGTCATCTGTCTTTCAGTGACCTCTGTTGTCGGGCAGCTCGGTGGTTACAAAGTATCTGGACACATAACTACTAGTCATTAACCTCTTGATAAATGGCAGATGCCTGCCTGTAATATGTGAACCCATAAAAGTAAGACTGTAGCGTGGATAAAGATTCTTTTAAAAGTAAGAATTCTTCAGGAAATATTAATCTTTAGAGGCCTGGATTTTGGTGACGAACAGGAACTTTTTATGTTGTTTATCTAGCAGACACATTCATTCATTTCCCCAGTGCCACTGCTTGCAGTGCCATGCTCAGCATACCGCCGTGCCTCGCTCGATCCACAGCCCCAGATTGTTATCTGCAAGTCTCATTACACACCAGAAGGACAATACCCCCAGGAAACGGAGACCATCTTAATACAGGACTATAACATCCTGACTCTTAACTCTAATTCAGTCCTACGCTCTAACTTTTAAACCTACATCTCACTTTAATGTGTAAATTATCTACTGCTTTAAAGCAGCACGGCTAGATAATGTACTCTATTATTGTTATTTTTTTAATGCACATCTAAGAGGACATAATGCAAAGGATCTTTTCATGAATGAAGCCTAAAGGGTTTTTTTTTTTTTATTATTACTTTTTCCTCTTTCCAACTATCATATTTTTTTCATTTGTTACACGTTAAATTCATTTTTTGACATATTCTGGTAGAAATAAGTCAAAAAGGACAAAGGAAATTCCACATCAGATAAATGTAAAGAACAAAGGAAAAAAACAAACATAAAAAAGATAAATGAGTACACTTACTAAACTAGCCAAACAGTCATCTGAAATGGGTGATTAATAACTGTCCTTATACAGCCTACTCTGCAGACACTTTCTAACAAGTACCGTAAGCACAAGACATGTTTATTGAATATTGAAAAATATAAAATGGATATAAAACATGATTAGTAGGAAGGACAACTGTTAGAGTTGGTTTCAGATAAACTAAATTTGCAGGATTTATGAGTTCCCTTCAAGAGACTAATGGATGTTTAGGCGACTAGAGAGAGGAAAAAAATTGGTTTTCGGTATTTCTTTAGCAGTTCCAAGCTTATCACTTGGAGTATATAATTCTTCTTAGCCAGCTCTGCTAAACAAAGAATATGTCATCTCATTCAGTTACAAAACTCAAAGGTTAAACAACTAAACCGCACAGCTTCCAAAATGCATCACATTCTTCAGGTAGATGGAATAATTAAGGAGAAACTGAATAGAGTATCAACAATAAATATATTATGGTAGGGAGAGAAGTGAGGGGATAAATTAAAAATATATAGTATGTTCAAATGAAAGAAGGATGTTGAAAAGTTCAAATAACCTGCTCCCAGAGGATGTTGGCTGGAAGATGTAATATTTTACAGAAAGCAGAGGACTAGATGGTCTACCAGTCTTTTAAACTGTGCTTAATATTCTGAAGGCATAGGTCCTAGTAGCTTGTACCATTTAATGTTTCTTTTAACTCTCATTTATAAGCAAATAGCATCTGGTGACACTCAAAGCCCAATAAGGTCTTTTTAAGATTGCCAGCAACCATAACTCAAGGTGCCTATTTCAGAGTCCTGCCTATAGAGGTAACCCAGTTTGGCTTCAAAGCACTGAGACAGAACAGCTCTGTATCAATAGTTCTCTCAAACATTATCTGTCTGTTTTGAACATGAAATTAGGTGTTCATGAGTGAGAGATCCTCGTAAATACATGTATTACCTATTCTGCTCTACGTACCTGTTGACCTCAGAAGACACCCAGAATGGAGATTACAGTGTACATTTGCTATTAAGATTAGGCCAGCTATTAATAAGGACCAATTCAGTGAATATACTAAAGTTACAACGAATAGCCTCAGTGAGGGCAAATCAAAGAGAAAACTGCCTGTATCAAAAAGCTATTTCCAGAGGTGTTATGAATTCATTTTATTTCCTATTCTTCTCTGACCTTGTTGACATTATTATTGAATATACATGTACTTGTTTGTCTTTTCATCCACAGCTAATGCAAAACACCACTTTAGGGAAAGAGTGGGATTAAGTAGGATTTTTCATTTCATTATTAGAGCAATGCCATTTACTCTAACAGACAAACTTGTGTCAGCATATTTATTATAATCTACAATTTTCAGAGGTTTATAGTTTGGAATGTGAAATTCCTGCAAAGCAGAAACATTGTGACAAAGAAACACATTTATCTGTGGTGTAAGTAGGGGCAATCTCATCGACTGACTGTAATACCCACTTCCTCCAGGGATGAGTAGGCTCCCAAAGCAGATTGTTCTTACAAATTTAACTAGACAAATGTCTGAATGAGGGCTTTATTAGGATGAGAGTCTATAAGAGTCTTAGCAGAGACAGTAACAACAAAATATTATTTTTAGGAGTCTTCAACTTGCACCGGACATCAGAACAAGATGAAATAGTCCAAAATCAAAATGAGCTTTTTTAGCTCAGTTTATTATGATTTTGCTCCAGCAAGTTATATTATCTTCTCTCTTTGACTGAACTTTTTTTCCCCCAAAATATCATTTTCTATTAATCAGAAACCTCTCTGTGTCTATCAACAGGCACTATTAAAATATAATACATGTATCACCATGGCTTCTGTTTCTCAGCAGGAAAGACTGTTCTATACATTTTTTTTCTCCATGTTCAACATGAATAGCCACACAGTCCCTCCAACTACTCCAAACAGTTTACAGCATGAGTTGCTCAGCTAAAATCTAAGTCTAGACACCGGTTTGAACTGCTCAAAGAAGCCGTGAACAGCAAGAGGCCAAAGTTGCAGAACAAGCTGACATAGGACTTAATGGGACACCTGAATCGCTGAAATGGGCTTTTCCAGCCACCACTACAGGGAGGAACTGTGGCAGCAGAACCCTAAAATCAGCCCCGAGGTCTGGGCAGTAACTTACTGGGGTGCCACCAAGCTTGGCTGCACACACACAGAAACAGCATGTGTGTTTTGTGTGCACCAGACCTGCTGTTTTGGGATCCTTTAATTACCAAGACAAGATTTGATTATGAGATGTGAGATAATCTCCCTGAAAAATTACTGTACACCACATCACAGTACACCATAATTTCAGGTAATTTTACAGAGCATTAGAACTTCTTAAGGGAGCATTTTCACAGTTCAACGTTCTTTATTTGATTTAATGTATATCTTATTTAAATGCTTTTTACAAGTGAATCAAGTCTGGATTGCCAGCAACCTTCCAAGAACACTATGCAGTTATTCCTGCTCAGGATGTGTAGGGCTGTGTTGGGAGTATGCTGTATATAATAAGATGTTGTAGGTTTCATGTGACAGCATCAAGAAGGAGGTGCTTAACGCTTTCTAAATAGAATCCAGGTTCTGCACTTCTAATTGGCTCTCCGATCAGTTCACCACTGTGCTGGAGCTCCATTCACATGTAAAAAAGCCTTGTGGGAATGGAAAGGAAGGGCAGAGGGTGTTGCAAGCTGACAGCAAAGGGAATACTGTGAATACTGTGCAATTCCCTAATCCTGAGCTGCCCAGAAAATTAACTTGATCGTGTCAAACCACATTTGTACAAAATAGATCTCACATCTGGATCGTATTACAACAAACACGAACATTGCTTCTGCAGGAAGGACAGTCACTGGTGACAGAGAAAAACACATGCTTTTCCTTTTTTGTTGGGTTTGCCTCTGGTAAAATGGGAATATAGCAATGCAATTATAAGAGTCTTGCTTTTCAAAATACTTAAAATTTTTTTTTTTTAGTCCGTGTTATAATCCTTGCAACCTCACTGGGTAAACCATGGGTGGTTGGCTGTATTGCTTCTATTTGTCTTTAGAGAAGAGGTAAAGATGAAATTAAGCCCAATGACACGAAACGCACAGCAAAGCACTGATCAGGAGAAGCAGTGGTAAGTACAGAAAGCATACAGATGACATTGGGGTGTTCCAAGGAAAGAAGTTCCATCTTGCTTTAACCTCCTTTTGATATAAATGGACACTTGAAAATGAAGGTTTGTGCGACTCGGATTAGACGTGTGCCGCAAGTAGTTATTCGGTTCATTAAACCGAAGACACAGCCTGTTATAGCAAATTTCACTTGTGATACATAAAGGACTTAAATCCAGATCAGGCAGGAATCAAACACATCTTTTTGTGGTAAAAAAAGTAATGTTTTACCAACTTGATCAAAGAATGTGGAGAGAACAGCTGTCCATGGAAATAGTGACCAGCACTGAGATGCAACTATTTCTCCCCGAACTTTCATGGAAATAAGGCCATTCAACACAACCTATGCTGCTTTATCTTGTGGACATATACTGAACTCCTTCTTCCATTTTCCTAGTGCATTTCTCTGCAGCATATAAGACTTCTCTGAGAGTGGTAACTCAAAAGGTATCATGCAAATGACAAACTGTATAATGGAATTCAGATGTATTTCAACAGTGTGTTGCACACACTGGAGCGCAATTTTATCATTTATCAAGGGGGAGAAAGGGGACCTATGTGTGTGAAAACATCTAACGATAGATTTCCCCCGAGAAGTTTATAATGCAGTGGACAAAGAACCTGGGGAAATGAAAATAAATGGTAGAGTAATACCAAAGGAAAAAAGAAGAGCTTTTGTTTTAAAACATCCCATCTATAAATCTTGAAACCTGATATTCATTCTTCTGCTGAAATGTGCAAGTCATCTTTAAAATATTTCCTCTGAGACACTGTAAGAGTTACAGTAAAAGAAAATCTCAGAAGATTAAATGGAATTTATAAGCACCATTTACTCTAATATTCCGGGCCACTTGTCCACCAATTTTATACATACTTAAATATAGTTTCATAATTTTTCCTTCTCCTCATCCAGGGCTCTCCTTCATTACATTCTGGTCAATGACACGCTCATTCTGGTGAGCTCTTTCTCAAAGGAGTAACTTCTACTCATTTGAGTAGCTTCAGAGGCCCAATAAGAATTGATTTGCTTGAAGAACAGATCAGATCTTCAGCCTCTGACCTGAAGTTGCCTCCCTTTAGAAAGAACTGAAGTCATATTGTATGTCTTCACTGCAAAAAAGCCTATGAGTGATAGAGGTTCCTGGTCTCTTCCCTCCCGCAGGAGAGGCACACATTAGCCTCATAACACGGTCAGCCTCCCTCCGGTCCAGCTGATGGAGAAAGATGTCTTGCTAAGAAACACTCCGTTTTGTGTTGTCACACTCAGTCTGCCTTAGTGTTTCTGGCACCATATCAGTAATTAATATAATTACAGCTGGTGAGAGAAAAGTAACCCCTGTGGTTATCTATTAGATGCCTCACAATCAGAAAGTGCACTTCATTACTCACCTCTCCATAATATCTCTTAATTTCAAAAGGATTAAGCAAAATGAATTCTTTCAGTGGAAGAATTTCTTTATCTAGCCATCCATTAATCACTATGTACAAAAAGCTCTTCAAGGAAACTAAAATATTAAGTTGGTACTAAGTGCACTATAACGACTGCTCTGTTGACAGGCATCTTGTTTTTCATTAAAGCTGAGACAAGAACTATGTGAGGAGGGAGAAACCTGCTACTAAATTTTATCTGTTTGTTAAAAGCGTAGATGGAGCCCTGCATGTTTAACACAAATAATACTGTATCATATCCAGTAATTTTATGACTCATATCCTTACTGAGGTCTAATCCTGCCCCCAAGGAGAAGGTCCAATAGAATGGGAGTAGGATTGGCATATTTATACCCAGAGGCTTTCGGAAGTTAGTACACAGTTACACAGTGACTGATAATTCCACAGCAACTTCCAAAGGTAACTTTAAAAAATCATACCAGAAAATATGAAAAAGAGTTGTTCAGCGGGGAACAAGTGACATGAGACTGGTTCATCTATCTAATGCTCTACAGTGCATATGGAAGGACATTACTTTCATTCGTTGATTACATACTTTTATATTTTATTTTATTCCATTTTCAATCTGATAGCAAAGTGGGTTCTTCAAGGAGCTGCTTGATGAGCTGTCAGTGCCAACATGACATTCACAAATCTTCCTCTGCGCTGTTTCCCCCTTACACTGACTGATCTTGCAATTGAAGAGAAAAGCCTTGTTGTTTATGCAGATTGGAAATGAATTGTGCCTGGAAATCTTAAGCTTCAGTAACCTGGTCTGGAGTGGAAGAGCTTTTGTGTTCATTGAAGCCTTTGTACTGATGTATTTTTTGCAGCTCTGACCTCTACTTAAACACATAAAAATCATTTCTGCCATTTGAAGCATTTGCTTCTAATTCCAAAATGCTGTCTGCAAAGTTCAGTGTCATCGAGAGACTGTACTTCAGTTAAGAGATAAGAAAGACATGGAGCTCCCAAGGCACTTTATAGCAGCAGTACAGACTGAGATGAACTCTTCCCTCTCCAGCATGGGTGCTAGGACTGGGAGGAGCTGTGCAGATGGATGATGAGGAAGAGAAATTCATTCAGTGCCTGCTACGCGGCAAGGCTGCAGAGCTGCTCACCAGTAGCTCCAGTGTGTTCCAAACTCCAAGCACCAGTAGCATCCACAGCCCCTCCACTCCCGCTGGTGTTGAGGCCAGCAACTGCCTGTCCCACAGCTCATTTGCAGTAGCCACTGAGGCCCATGGGTGTCCTAAACCTCCGATATGTAGCACAACACACACAAGGAGACTTCTGACTCTTTCTTTCTGCCTGGGCACAGTCCTGCAGCAGGACAGAAGGGTAGACAGGACAGGAGGATGGGGGTAGATTTGCAGTCTTCCTCCACAAGATTAGTCCACTTCATCCACCCCTCAGATACAAGAGTGGATCTGAAATCCAAAACAGACGCAGAGACAACTCTGAGTGAGCAAACCAAAGCACCTGCCTGGACCTTGGATGCTGAGTATAGGGTGCCAAGCAAATAAAGAGTTCAACAGAGGACAATTTCTCACTAGTTCAGAATCTGTTTCCCCACTTCAAATTCACTTAGCCATGACAAGGCCCAACAACCTCTTGACTACAGTTAACATGAGAGCTATTTCCCTCCGTAGTCTCCTTTTCTTGACAAGCTCTTTGAACAGTGTTCATAACCAATACATGCCTATGCCCTGAAACCAAACACAGGCCTGCAAAAGGGCACTACTTAGTTATTGTTGCCACTGCAGACACAACATCTGCTGTAGGTTCACAACACTCTAATCCAACATGGGAACTTTTTGTTCGGTTGTCACAGCTTCAGAACATTTAGAATGGAAAAACTATTTTTCTGTCACGTATTGGGCCCATCAGAGTTTTCCAGCCCAGAAATGGGTTTGTGCCTTGGTGAAGCAGGTAGGGACAGAAAGAAGTAAGTGCAGACAGAGAAAGAAAATCCATTAAGAAATAGTGGTGGTAAAGTGGAAAAGAGAGAAGGCAGAGGTGAAAGATTTGGAAGAAGAAAATGCCAAAGGTAAATTAAAAAAAAAATTTTTTTAATTTCCTTATGCTTTTGTAGGATATATACTTGTGCCAGTCTTGCTTTGGAGAAGAATTGAAGAGACAGGAAAGGAGAAGATATATTGTCTCTTCTTCCTAACACAATGCACATTTTCTCCTATTAGAAGCACTATTTTTTAGATGACCATTGAAAAACATTCACTCGAATTACAGTGTTTGCTAATATGAGGAAGCTAGTAAACTCCTTAAAGGAACCCAAGAAATCCTCAAAAGCTCAGGCAGTGCTCATCTACTCATCCCACCACAGAAAGGACAGAGAATTTGGGAAAGAGCAAGCTGAAGGCAAAGCCTGTCAGGTTCTTCCAGAACAGTGGCCACTCTAAAATAGCTGTACTGTGAACAACGTGCTTGTATTTTAAATAGTTCAGTGAGAGTGGACCCTAACTAATTAGATGAGTGGAACAATGGCAACAAAGACTCTGACACTGATCTCAGGTTAAGAGGTTTTTGAATTCCTGGGGTCAATTTGTCCTCATGAATGAATTGCTGGATGTAAGCGTACTGTAACCCAATGAAGGGGCTTGGCTATTTCATTTCACTGCAAATGAACAACAGCTTCATAAAACTGCAAAGTATTTCTTTGGTTGTTCAAAAGGAAGGCTCAAGGTGTTTAATAAAGCCTTGTAACGGGAGCTCTTCCAGAGGCAGGAACTGAAAAGGCAAAGCCATGCAGCTATGCCACAGTTTTCAGTGATGTGTTAACCTAGAGAGAATAGGACACTTAGCTTTGGAAATAGTGTTTGTTCATATGGAGCAAAGTGAAATTTGTCACACGGCAGATTTTTCGAGAATGCCTTAAGCTTAGCACTTGACTTAAAGAGAGATTTTCAGGGGGTGTGCATTACCAAAGCAGGATTTCAAGAAGGAATGGTACTGGCATAAAGGCAGTGCACGGCAAATAAAGAGCAGGGATCAGGCTTGAGGAAGATGAGCAAGTGCCAGGGGGTTATTATGACTGCATGACAGAAATGACTGAGGTTTTCAGTGCTGCAAAGGCAATACACCTTCATAAACATACTGCTGGACTCTGCCTGGTACACGAGGTTGTTCAGGGCTGATCAATCAGCAAAGAAATCCCCATAGAAAGCAAGGACAAGATGATCTCAGGGAAGACGGGTTTCATTTTCACTGCATTAAATTCCTGATCAGTTTTGAAAGACAATTGCACTGAAGCTGCAAAATCCCACATCCAGAATCCACAACACCTACACCATAGATCCAAAACAAACTTTGTAAAGACAGTTCAATTCTATCCTTAAATGAACATCCCGTGGATCGAGCTAAAAATGTAAAAATGGATTAAACCTAGCATGCTCTAAAATTAATATAAATAGGAGGGAAAATTAAAAAAAAAAAGGAAATTATTTCTGAATCTGGATGATTTATAAGGCACTGAATATGCATGATAGAAATCAAGTACCAGGCACAGTTCTGAAAACACTGACTCATGCAACTAATCCTTGCTCCTGCAAGCACTATTTTTCAGGCTCAGATCCAAACACAATGCCTGACACTGTTTGCTCTGATAATCACTCTAAGATAAACAGATATGAATAACTGCAAATACTTTCAAGCATTTCCTTTCACTTATAGAGCAAAAAGAAAAATTAGGGGATAAAATGAAAATGTATGTTTCCACTTCCAGGTTTCATACATCATTAATTCTGTAAAAATATATCAGTCTTGCTGATATTTTCTCTTTGCTTGGCAAGCCTGGAGAATGCAATACGCTTGATAATCTGATTGAAAATTTGATCCCATTGTTTAACAAAATGAGGATTGTTTCATAAGGGGCTCCAGCATGTCTGTGCACATTTTCCCCTAAGTAACAGTGTACGACTTGTATTTCCCCAGACAGTTGAACATTCATGTTGATGTACTTGGCTGTAAACCCAATCTTGCACTGGCTGTAATACAGGAGAATTTTCCCCAGTATTTGAGTTATGCCACTGAAATAATTTTACAGTGCCTTCTGTGCATGCTAAACAAGTTTCTGATATATGTAGGTTGCTCCAAAAGTAATGCTTCCTATTTATTTCCACAGAAACTAGTATGGATACAAAGAGCACAATGACAGTACTTGATAGATTAAATTCTGGTGACAAAAACACTATTTTTCAATATAGGAAGCACCATTAGAGATGCATTTTCACCAGCGATGAACAAGAGTCTGCAAGCTGCACTCATAAACATCAGTGTGGATGTCTGGAATGTGGCTTGTCTTTCACATCTCTGTCGTCACTGCTGAAATGCACCACCCACTGTTCACTGTGCTCACATTCACTGTTTGCTTTCCATCGATGTTCAGCAAGCGTCGATGAATGTCAGTGGGTGCTGTTTTTTCCTCATGGAGGAATTAAATTGCACCCCTTTGCTTCATATGCATTTCCATGTCAGACACCACTCTGTCAGACTGCCCCTCTGCTGCCATCAACAAAATGTAACAGAGTATTGGTGGGAAGGTTCAGACTCTATTGCCATATCACCAACATTTGCCTCTGACATTGTAGGCCAACATCATAACATAGGAGGCATTACTTTCGGAGCAGTCCTCATATACAAGCAGCACAGCCTCACTAAGTATACCCTAAGCATGTCTAGTTTTTAGTGCTGTTGCTTTTGTAGCTCTGAAACGTCAAAGAGAATTTTGCTTGAATTGTAATGTTCTTCAGCTATGCAAAATAAAGTTGGTCTCCATTGTCATAAGAGTTGAAAGCTGTACAGATTCCTTCTACCACATGTGACTTATCACATACATTTTTAAAAACACATTTCTGTTATTAAGATATAGTTACTAAAAGTTCAGAGCTAGCTCTTACTGAATGTTTGTTTACCCTATAAATTACCTCACGTGGTTACATGGCACTTCGGTCTGAAATCTACAGACGCCTTTATTTTTTTCAGTACTGATGCAAATAGCACTACTCTGGAAAACCTAGCACTTCCCCACATTCACACACACCACACATACAAATACTCTGTTTTTTACATTTCCTAGGAAACCTATGTTACTTTTGAACTACCCACTCAATTTGTGCTTGAGGAGACTTTTCTAGTGTTAGAAGGATGAAGCTGAAAGGAACCAAGAACAGAATATTCAGTTATTGGTTTAAAAGGATACAGTAAGGATATCCACTGCCACTGTTTATATCTAATTAATTGTATTGATTCTAGTGACAACATGACACGTTGTCATTTCCAAAACCAGGAGAAAGATGACCTCTTAACAAGGAGCTTGAACCTTTTTCTCCCAAAGCCATAGCTTTATTGCAAAGCCTTTAAAATATATGTTCTGGTCAACTCTCTGTGAGGTAGGTTAATATTGTTTTCATGCTTCCAAATTAATTTAGTTATCAGGTGAAATGCACAACACCACTGTAAAAACCCTTGAAAATCATAACATGGTTCTCAGCGATAAAAACATTATAGGAAAGAAAACTCCAGAACACTGTTTTTTGTTTTTTTTTTTCCATTTTTGTACATTTGTACCTGGCACCTGGTTTCTCTGTCCACGATGCTTCCTGAAAGCATTCAAAGCCAGGCTGGACGGGGCTGTGAGCAACCTGGCCCGGCCTATAGCAGGGGGGTTGGAACTGGATGATCTTGGTGGTCCCTTCCAACCCAAACCATTCTACGATTCTATGATCTTGATGTTATTTTAAGACAATTAAGCAAGAATATTACTATTTAAAATTGATAAACAGATACTAAATCTTTTCTTCTACAGCAAAACTTGGAGACAATGCAGTCTAAACTCAATTTCATTGATAAAGTCTAATGACATCATGATATTACAGGGACAAATTCTACTATAATATGTCAAAATTGTCAGACTGGATCCAGCCTGTAGTACATCTATGTCCACATCTTGTTTACAGGAGATGGTTCAATGGAACAATTTGTAATCACTGAATTATTTTTCCTAATATAACTGGAAAGATACATTGTTTCTTAATGCTTTTCTTAATGCTCTTAATGTGTGGAGCACATCTCCCGAATTCTTTATTACTCTCTTTTTAGAATTATTTTGAACTCTGATTCTACTGTTGGCAGTAACCTCAGTCCTAATTCTGTGCTGTGTAAGAACATACTTGTTTTCCTAGGCTTTTTGGATTTCATTGAATTCTTCCTTGCATTTATATTGTAAGGAAAGCAATGGGAGTTTCATAGGATCTAAGTGGACATAGGTTCTTGCCTCCTCTCGAATTTCACCAGGTTTCAAAACTTAATCTCCTATCAGGACAATGTATCTCTTTCTACACTATTAAGTTTTTACTTTCTCATCTTACTTTAAATACTTGGTATTGAAACTCTTAGTGACAATGTCTGAAGAACAAGAGCGTAAGTTAAGTTTATGTCTGACATGGAAGCTCTAAGGCCTTCCCACTTCTGATCTTAGCTCAGTGGAAGTAGGATGAGTCCCACAGAGAGAAAACTGCATGATACACCTTGCATTTGGTGGAAGAGCTGTTAAGTGACAAACAGAGTTGATAAAAACGGTTAGGTAGTTGGGTAACGATCAGGATGCGACACTACCGTTAATTTCCTAAAGAAATGCAAAAGTTGTATTTCAAATCCAATTCAAATTGGTGCACCCTTGAGCTCAGAGATAATTTCTCTCTAATCCTCTTCTGGTTGTCCGTAGCATAGCCTTCAAAATCTCAGATACAACACTGTCAAAAAAAAAGATCAAGTCACAATGTCTTTAGCACAAAACCTAGCTATTTTTCCTGGTGGCTGTATGTTCCAGCTGCTATCAGGTTCAAGAATTCTTCAGTTGCCTCGAATTCTGCATTTATTTTACTTTTCCAGACTGTTGCCAATGAAAATACTTCAGCGCTGCTTGAAGAGAAAATAATCTTGTCAGTTTTATTGAGCCATACCTGAGATTATGAAGGTCATGCTAACTACAAGTCTGCTCCAATTGCTACAGGGTTGACTGAGGTGGGCTTTTTATTTTATTTTTGGTTTTCCCCTTGCTCCTACCACAAAAGTAATAGGGATTTTCCCCTTTCATTCATCTTGCCTTTTGTTGTTTTTAATCGACCACCCATCAGTGCCGAATTGCCTTGTAACTGTCTGCTGAGCTTTCATTTGACAGAGATAGCTGCTATTGTTAACACCAGCCTTCACTTCAGCCCATTTAACTTTCCTCAGTTTGACAGCTTCACAATAGCCACCTTCCATCTAAAGAAAACTGTGATTTAGTAGAAAGGGAATGTGGGACAACAGCCTGATCTGTCACTCAGTCTCCAGTGAGTTCTCTTGGCATCAAGTTCGCCCACAAAGCCAGAGGATGAAACACTACACGAAAATAAGGCGGGCACGAGATGCACTCCGTTATACATTCTGGTAAAATCTGAAAAACAAATGTGCTTAGAAACACAGCCCTTCCCCATCAGTAATACCTTGTGCCGGGCAGCTAAACAAATCTTTTAATTGATTTTAATTTTCCATTTTTACTTATATTCTGGAGTGATGATTGACTTTTTTCTCTGTTTTATTTACCTAGTAATTGTTCTCAAATTGCCTAACAACAACTCCTAGTGGAAACAACATGTCACAAGTAAAAGCAAGCTTCCATTGGAGCAATCTTTGGTCCTGTTCCATACAAGTCTACATGAAAAGATGGGGATGATTTAAGAGCCTGGATGCGTTCTCTTGCTGACAATTAAAACCACCAAATTACAGCTGCCGAAGCTCAGACTAGTTCTCAGCTAATCCCCACACTCAGTTCTCAAGACACAGGCAGTTTGGAAATAGAGCTGTAGCTGACTCTTCTCTGCCGTGCATTTATGCCTAGTGTCCTTGTGCATTTATGCTTACATTTGGTTTTATAATTTGGCACAAATGACAAGATGTAGACATCCCACTATTAGATTTGTAGGCACTGTTTTTTTTTTCTAGCCATATTTAAATAACTGTATTATTTTCTTGTCCAGAATCCTGGATCCCAGTTTGATGAACGCTTTCTTGTTAAAAAATGTGTCTGGAAAATGGAATTTGATTACCATAAAGCATAATTTATTTCAGTCCATCTATATTCCTCTCCTTAGAGCTCTCATTAACTTCAAAAGAAGAGGAATGAGGAAACGAGTACAGCTGCACACTGCAAAAGGAACCCAGCTAAACTGACTGCCACGTACACCTGAGTTTGAAAACCATTTTCTAATATTTAAAACAAAGAAGCTACCCTGCTAGTGGTGGCAGATTGCCAAGAAACATACACATTTTTGTTTTGCAGCTGCCATTCAGAGCTTAGCTCAGGGGTATACCACCACAGCAAAGGAAGGTGTGTTCAGAACTGGAGACAGAAAATTGGACAACAGATCAATTCCAGGAAAAAGCTAGACGACAGTTACTAGAGAAGCATCTGCCCAGTTTAGATGTGAGAGGGCACCCATGAGGCTATAACTAGGAAGAACACCAGGCCTCTCCACTGTTTCTAATTAGGGAGGACATCCTTCATTTTATAGCTCCTGTGGTCTAATTTGTAGAGAGCCATAACCCCTAAAGCGTTCTGTAAACCAAATTAAAACTCATTCCATCAAGGAGTTTTAGCAATATATGGTCTCTGAAGACAATGCATACTCATGGTCACAGAGCTGCTTCAGGCAATCGGTCAGGGACATATTCTTTCTTTCTTTTTTGGAGTGTGTGTGTGAGGGGAGGCTATTCTTTTTCCTTTCTGTTAGGAAACAGTAAATTTCTTCTAGGAAAATATATTTGTAAGACCAGTAGATCTGGTTCTGTTTAAACAGTCATTCATTCATATGGAGGCATAGTACATACAGTCCCTTAACTAATTTTCCTGGTATTTTATGACTTGTAATTGGAACATATTTTTCCCAACTTTTTTTTTATATAAGATACCTCAAAGTTTCAGGCAGCTGAACGAACATTGCTAGCAGTTTGGTTTTTTTTCTCTAAATGAACAAAAGTTAAGGTTTTCTGTGAGACTTAAGGCTTCACAAATGCTTTTGAAACTTGCAGTCTTTTCTCAATTCAAAAAATATTCCTATCGTACAGCATTTACGCAAACATCCTGCTCTCAGCTCTACTGGTTTTTAACCCAGGCCTGAACAAGGAGAGTAAATTCAATCTGTAGGCCTGTTCAACCCTTAGCCTCCATGCTGCCTCCATCAACAGGAGTGCCAATTAAAATTATAGTTTCTGGATTTGGACACGTCCATTAGACTAGGACTGAGACCTTCAATGCATTTCATGCAGGGCACTGAATGGCTCTGAGAATGTAATGGCCTCTACTCGCTACAAATCTGCTTTGAATTTGAACAGGTAACCTGAGGGTGAGAGGCCCCAGTGTTACGTCAGTGCAATCTGTGCCAGCTGGGCACAGTTATAAGAATTTGGTGACTCTTGGTCTCTCAACTGCTTGCACACGCATACATATCGTTTCTTGAAAAAGTTTCCCTCTTCCATTTCTGTGGGTTCTGATGTAAACCCACAAGTCCTGCATCTG